>NC_084742.1:41526588-41826588 GCF_033978785.1 Entelurus aequoreus | reverse complement strand
CAAAATGGCACTTTTCTGACATTATCATTTATTTTTTTTAATCAAATGTTTTAGAGGCAATACCACAATGATGCACATCTGCACCCTTTTTTTCGGCATAACTGGTGAGTGGATACACATTACACACGTTTAAAGTCTTCATGTTTGCATGTCTACTTGTGGAAACCTGCTCTGTTTCTGCTTGTTTGCAGCATATGGCTGGTTACGTTGTGCTTTTTGTTTTGGTAAGTATTTCAATTTAATGTCACATGCAAGTTCTGCCATATGTTCACTATTATCTCAATCACATAAGAATACTTTTTACAGACTTGGATATATATATATATATATATATATATATATATGTATGTATGTATGTATGTATGTGTGTATGTATGTATGTGTGTGTGTGTGTGTGTGTGTGTGTGTGTGTGTGTGTGTGTGTGTGTGTGTGTGTGTGTGTGGGAAAAATCACAAGACTATTTCATCTCTACAGGCCTGTTTCATGAGGGTTTCCTCAATCATCAGGAGATTTTAATGGAAGCATTCACATACCATGGTTTATATAGGGCACAGAGCGGCTGGGTACAGGTAGGCGTAGGGGCGTGGTGATTGGCTCATGTGTTACCTAGGAGGTGTTTCCTTCTGTGACGGCATGCTGATACAATTTCGCTGCGCTTGTTGAGGGATGACAAGTCTGGACTGTATATAATAAACAGTTTCTCTTTTAAGCATAGGTTGCATCTTTTGTTACCACTGTTGTAAGGTGTGCTGGATGCAAGAATTTGCCATGTTATCGAATATTCAACATTATTGTCTTTGAGATTCCAAATGTGTTTACTGAGTTCTGTAGTGTTCCACAAGCTTTTGCTTCTGAAAGAGGCTTTGTGATTGTTCCATCTGGTTTTGAATGCTCCCTCAGTTAATCCTACATATGTGTCGGATGTGTTAATGTCCTTGCGTGTTACCATAGCTTGGTAAACGACTGATGGTTGTAAGCACCCCCCGTTGAGAGGGCAATCGGGTTTCTTGCGGCAGTTACAGCCTTTGTCGGTTTTGGAGTCATTCTGCCTGGTGGTGGACTGCTCCTTTTCAATTGCTTTATTGTGGTTTGAAATGATTTGTCGTATGTTGTTCATGCAGCTGTAGCTCAATTTAATGTTCTTGGGGGACGGCGTGGCGAAGTTGGGAGAGTGGCCGTGCCAGCAATCTGAGGGTTACTGGTTCAATCCCCACCTTCTACCATCCTAGTCACGTCCGTTGTGTCCTTGGGCAAGACACTTCACCCTTACTCCTGATGGGTCCTGGTTAGCGCCTTGCATGGCAGCTCCCGCCATCAGTGTGTGAATGTGTGTGTGAATGGGTGAAAGTGGAAATACTGTCAAAGCGCTTTGGGCTTCTTAAAAAGGGGTAGAAAAGCGCTATACAAGTACAACCATTATCATTATTATTGTTCTTGTTGAATACTTTTCTTAGGGTGTTGCCTTTGGGGAAGTGTTTGTCGATCAGGGTGAGGAATTTGTGGCCAATATTAGTTGAGACGTTTTTGCTGTATGGGGGGTTGTACCAGATAATGTTGTTTCGTTTTCTGCTCCTTTTTGGTTGGTTTCCTGGCGTGGGTTCGTAGGTGAGGGTGAAGTTGTATCCACAGAAGGAAACACTTCCTAGGAAACACATGAGCCAATCACCACGCCCCTACGCCTACCTGTACCCACCCGCTCTGTGCCCTATATAAACCATGGTATGTGAATGCTTCCATTAAAATCTCCTGATGATTGAGGAAACCCTCATGAAACAGGCCTGTAGAGATGAAATAGTCTTGTGATTTTTTCCCACACATACATATTACGCTCTACCACGGTATCGAGCACTATTTTTACCACGGTATCGAGCACTATTTTTTTTGGATAATCCAATTAAGACATATATATATATATATATATATATATATATATATATATATATATATATATATATATATATATACCGATGTTGTTTTTGTTTTTGCACTTCCGATCCGATGCCGATACTGGCCTATCCGAGCATGTATTAAAGTTTAAAGTTATTTAGCCTACTTAGTTGTCAGATTCATGTTGAAAAGGGTTTTAGTACTCTTGATAACAACTAGCCAGCTGAATTAGGTGAGTTTGAATAATACACAATGGTTGGTAACAAGAAACTGACTTGTCTATTCAAGGATAAACACAAAATTATACATGACAAACAGAAATGGCATCATTGAACTAGGGCTGGGCGATATGGCCTTTTTTTAAATATAGCGATATTTTAAGGCCATATCGCGATACACGATATACAGTATATTAGGATATTTTGCCTTAGCCTTGAATGAACACTTGATGCATATAATCAGAGCAGTATGATGATTCTATGTGTCTACATTAAAACATTCTTCTTCATACTGCATTAATATATGCTACTTTTAAACTTTCATGCAGAGAAGGAAATCACAACTAAAAAAATTACTATTTTTTTCATACGGTATTGATCTGGAAATGTTTGTCTCTGCATTTTGATGGTGTGGGTGTGTGGCACCGAATGGAGATGTTGACGTGCGGAGTTTCAAACACTCTTCATTCTCTAGCAGGGGACTTTTCAAAGGATGCTACATATTAGCAGTAATGCTACTTTTTATAGCAACGCTTTTGCTCCACACTTGACAAATTACGGTTGTCTGTTCGACATATTCCCACTTGAAGCCAAACCACTGCCAGACGATGGACCCCCTGCTGTTTTTTTGGGGAATTAATTAATTCTTCCTTCATTCGTATTACCACTCGCATGGCTGCGCTAGCATCACAGCTAACGTTAGCCATGCTGCTACCTCTCTGCTGGGAGAGGGCGTATACGTATGTGACGTATGTCGTGACAGTATGTGACGTGTGTAAGAAGGTGCGCTTGCTGACATTTTTACCGGTAACTTTTAATTCACATGGCCGTCTTAACGGTTAGGACACAGACCTGTGGATGTGTTAAAGGTGTGCTGGAAAATGCGGAACGGAAATTAGGGAGCAGCAGAAAAGTGGAATGTATTATTTAAATAGGTGCTTTGGAAAACACAATTTTTTTAAAAACTGGATCTGGATCGGCATTTTCCCATGCCTTGCCGATACGCATTTTTTGGCAAATATCGGCGGCCGATTATTTTTTGTGATTGGAGCACATACTTGTTGGTCACAAAAAACATTCATGAAGTTTGGTTCTTTTATGAATTTGTTATGGGTCTACTGAAAATGTGACCAAATCTGCTGGGTCAAAAGTATACATACAGCAATGTAAATATTTGGATGCATGTCCCTTGGCAAGTTGCACTGCAATAAGGCGCGTTTGGCAGCCATCCACAAGCTTCTGGCAAGCTTCTGGTTGAATTTTTGACCACTCCTCTCGACAAAATTGGTGAAGTTCAGCTATATTTGTTGGTTTTCTGACATGGACTTGTTTCTTCAGCATTGTCTACATGTTCTCAATGGGGTTTAAGTCAGGACTTTGGGAAGGCCATTCTAAAACCTTAATTCTAGCCTGATTTAGCCATTCCTTTACCACTTTTGACATGTGTTGGGGTCATTGTCCTGTTGGAACACCCAACTGCGCCCAAGACCCAACCTCCGGGCTAGTGATTTTAGGTTGTCCTGAAGAATTTGGAGGTAATCCTCCTTTTTCATTGTCCCATTTACTTTCTGTAAAGCACCAGTTCCTTTGGCAGCAAAACAGGCCCAGAGCATAATACTACCACCGCCATGCTTGATGGTAGGGGTGGTGTTTCTGGGATTAAAGGCCTCACCTTTTCTTCTCCAAACATATTGCTGGGTGTTGTGGCGAAACAGCTCAATTTTTGTTTCATCTGACCACATAACTTTCCTCCAGAAGGTCTTATGTTTGTCCATGTGATGTCAGATGAAACAAAAATTTAGCTGTTTGGCCACAATACCCAGCAATATGTTTGGAGGAGAAAAGATGAAGCATCCAGAAGCTTGTGGATGGCTACCAAAAGCGCCTTATTGCAGTGAAACTTGCCAAGGGACATGTAACCAAATATTAACATTGCTGTATGTATACTTTTGACCCAGCAGATTTGGTCACATTTTCAGTAGACCCATAATACTTTCATAAAAGAGCCAAACTTTATGAATGCTTTTTGTGACCAACAAGTATGTGTTCCAATCACTCTATCACAAAAAAATAAGAGTTGTAGAAATTATTGGAAACTCAAGAAAGCCATGACATTATGTTCTTTACAAGTGTATGTAAACTTTTGACCACTACTGTGTGTGTATATATATATAATTTTATATAACCCCCTGTTACTCTCAGACCACTGTGGAGATTCCCCTCATGAATTGGACAGTAAAGTTGGAGAAATAATGAGTTCTACATATCACACCTGGTCCTTCGGCTACAGTGCCACAAATGATTGCTGGAATATTAAGGGTTTGGAAGGAGAGCCTATAGTCATCAGGTACACACACACATGTCCATCTTGTTTATGAAATATATTTTCATGGTAAGGCAAATGGCTAGATAAAAGTGTGGATCTCTTTTCTTATAGCTTTTCCCAGTTTTCAGTTCGATGCAGGAAGGAATGGTTGTCCATCCAATCATCTGCTGATGGCCAGCCACTCATTCTATGCGGCACTCAATTGCCGCAACCTGTGGAATTTCCAGGGGGAAATATCACATTGGTGCACCACTTCCTGCCACAGTTATACCCTGTGTCTTCATTTCGTTTGAATTATGCCAGAGGTGTGCTGTTTTCTTGGGTTTAAAATGTGTGGTGTAACATGTTGTCAAGGTCTTTAAAGTAATAGTCATGTCCTGCTTGTTTGTTCTGAAAGATCCAGATTCCAGCGAATGCCCGTTGACGTCATTTGAATGTCTTGGGGGCCGTTGCCTACCCCTCTCGTGGCGTTGTAACGGCCAGGTGGAGTGTCTCGGTGAAGGGGATAGCTTCGGCACAGACGAGGAGGGCTGCGGTAAAGAGGGGAACACTGCCGGCAGCACAAAGGCTGAAGAAAACAGGGTTGAAAAGAACAGAGTTAGCGGCTCTCGGCAGCAAAACCCTGTTGAAAAAAGTCAGAACTCTGACAGGGCAGATAAGTTGTTGGACCTGCTGAATGACCGAGAGGAAGACGACGAGGATGATGAAGATGTGGAGCCGTCGATTGCACCCAGAGTGCTGGTTGTGACGCCCGCTCCTATCGAGTGGCCTTGTGGTGGACTTCTTCAGACTTTCTATGGGACCTTCTCTCCTCCAACTCTTCGTGGCCCACCTTTGCTCTGCATTTGGACTCTGGATCCAGATGACTCCCGGCCCCTGAGGCTCGACCTGCAGCAGCTGGTGCTGGGGGTCGGGGACAGGCTCACAGTGCACAACAGAGCGCAAGGCAAAGGGGATGTGATTAAAATTGTGAGTTTTTTTAATGGAGTTTTGCATCCATTCTATAATATGCTGTGATGTATACATTTGTGTTGGAGCAATATCATCATTTTGCTTTCATCATCTTCTGTGTTGGAACAGATCACAAGCGCTTCCAATTATAAATCTGTCCAAGTGGAGTCACACACGGGCCGGCTGTCGCTTACCTATCAGACGCAACCTGGCTCAGAGGGGAGCGGCTTCAATGCCACATTCCACGTCGGGAGCTACTGCCCTCCGTGGGAGGGCCGTTGCGGCGGCCCGTCTGGAGGTTGCTTCACCCAAGAGCAGCGCTGCGACGGGAAGTGGGATTGCCCCGAGACCGGTAAGGATGAGGACGGATGCCGGGGTTGTAGTCGCAATCAGTTTGCCTGCGGCGTCGCGGGGCAGAGGATGGCGGCAGCGTCCAGCCACTTCGCTGGGCGCCCGGTATGTTACCCAGTGAGTGAGCGCTGCAACTACCAGCTGTATTGTGCCGATGGCAGCGACGAGAGGGACTGCACTGTTTGCCAGCCTGGAACCTTCCATTGTGACAGTGACAGGTCAGCCATAAGGCTCAGGCCCAACTGTTCTGTAAAAGTAAACAGGCAGACATTTTATTGAGCTCAGGAAGTAATAGACCATCCTGTTTTATCCCAGGTGTGTGTTTGAGAGTTGGCGTTGCGATGGCCAGTTGGACTGTAAAGACGGCACAGATGAGCTCAACTGTACGGTGGTCCTGCCGCGCAAGGTCATCACCGCAGCAACGGTGGGCAGCCTGGTCTGTGGGCTCTTGTTGGTCATCGCAATGGGATGTACCTGTAAGCTGTACTCGCTCAGGACCAGGGAGTACAGGTAGATGCTCTTTCTGAAGGCAACACGTTTGGTTTGAAATGCACTAAGACTGCTCCCATGATTCCTAATGGCGTGTCCATGCATCCAAATTTACTTTCCGCATGCAGTCTGTTTGCACCAATCAGCCGACACGAAGCGGAGCTGATCCAGCAGCAGGCCCCTCCCTCCTACGGTCAGTTGATTGCACAAGGCATCATCCCCCCAGTTGAGGACTTCCCAACGGAAAACCCTAATGAGGTAATGCATAACGCAAATATTAACTCTTAAGATGCTTTTAGAAATAAATGTGGTTAACATGACGTTTTGTTCCCTCAGTCTTCGTCCTTGTCCCTGAGGGGGCTGCTCCAGCTCCTTCGCCAGGATGCAGTCAGCTCCCCACAGCGGAGACGCAGGCCCCGATTTATCCGCCGAGCCGTACGCCGTATGAGAAGGTGGGGTCTCATCCCCAGACCGCCTTCTAGACCCGCTCAAGCCCCTAGCTCTAACCAGCAGCAGCCTGACGTTGCTCCTCTGGGTCAGGAACTAACTCGTTCCAGCCCAGCCAGCTCCTCTTCAGCCGTGGAAGCCGTCAACCAGCCCGTGCCCCAGAAAGTCAGCCTGTTGACTCAGTTGGCGCGGCGTGACACGTTGTGTCAAGCGGCGTCCCTCGCGCCACCACTTCCGCCCCCGCCCTCTTCTTCGCTGCCTCCGCCTCCCTATGCCCCCCCTGCTCCACCTGCAGAGGTGCCGCTGACGCCTCCAGTGGGCATCCCTCCCAGCAGCCCCTCTATGGCCTCCATCTTCCAATCGCTAGGCTTGAGTTTGTCCTTGTTCAGGGCATCGCCCTCGTCCTCCTCCAATAACTACATGCCCCTTTCCGCCTCCCCTTCTTTCTCTTCTTCTTCCGACGATGACGTGCTGCTTATCCCGCTGTCCGAGGATGCCGCCTCTGAAGACGACGTACCCATGCTCACATGAATCACCCCATGACTTGTGCCTTTTTAAAAAAAATTGCTTTGGATTATAAAATCAAGTATTTTGCCATTTGAAACTTATAGGACATGTGTTTGTACGTGTTGGTGTGCACTTAACGCAAGGCTGCACATGTCACGTAACCGTTTTTGCACAGAAGAATCTTCCCTATCTACATTTTGACATTCGTGTGAGTGCGTTCGACAGTGGAGTATGTTTGTAAATCCTCATCGTACTCCTGCCACTATAGTCAAATTTAAAACACAGGTCTCCCTTATTTAAGTGCCTTTTTGAGGAGCTGTTTGCAGATGGTTTATGAGTTACACACTGCACATTTAAAAGCCCTGCACACTGATGATGGCCATAGTTAGTAGAACTTGACCGGCAATAACTTTTTAGTGCTCATCCCTACCCCAAATGAATGTATGGAAATGTGTCCAAAGACAATATGGTTGTAAGTGTGTCTTGTCTTGAAATCCCTTAACTCCTAAAACTTGAATCATCAACCCTTGGGGGGAATTAATTGTCACATCCTGACACTTGTGGTGTGCCATATGTAATATAGTTTTTTACTTTTGTTTTTATTTTCACAGGTTTTCCCCATGTTTAAGTTGTTGCTTTTGTTGAATGTTTCAAGAGTCAATGCAACATAGCTTGGAAGTTTTTAACTGTGTGATTTAATGAGTTGAATAAGAGAGTCATTTTTTGGAGGGGGTGTTTGGGTAAATTTCACTGTATATAAGTAAAGCGTGGCTGAGATTAAACAATTTGCACTTTTTGTTGCGTGGGGTTAAAGAGTGCTCATTAGAATACAACAGGAACACAAACAGTAGTACCTTTGTATTCAAAAGCCCTGTGGAATTTCACACCTGATTCCCAAAGGCTTGGGGGGAAAAAGAAGCTATGACGTGACAAACAATCAGGTTTCCGGCGTCTTGGCAAGCTTTTAAACGGACTCCATCAGCCTGTCTGGTAATGCTTTATTAATTCCTTTTGACCTGGTTAATTGTGACGTGTTGACACCGTTTTGACAAGCCTGCTGTATCTATGCTGTAAAAAATGTAAACTAGATTTAAGGGACGGCGTGGCGAAGTTGATAGAGTGGCTGTGCCAGCAATCGGAGTGTTGCTGGTTACTGGGGTTCAATTCCCACCTTCTACCTTCCTAGTCACGTCCGTTGTGTCCTTGGGCAAGACACTTCACCCTTTGCCTCTGATGGCTGCTGGTTAGCGCCTTGCATGGCAGCTCCCACCATCAGTGTGTGAATGTGTGTGTGAATGGGTAAATGTGGAAATACTGTCAAAGCATTTTGAGTACCTTGAAGGTAGAAAAGCGCTGTACAAGTATAACCCATTATTTACTGTATTCTGTGAACAGGTCTTCATGGCTCCTTCCCAAGCTGTGTGCGTGTGTCTGCTACTGTTGACTGAGCTCCCGGCTTCCTGCCATAAGTGCATCTTTGACCAAGTCCAAGCTCGAGTCCGAGTTGTCCGAAGCACACTGAGTCCCCCAGTTGGACCCCCTGGCCGCACAAGAACCCTGCAAAACCCAACAGGACAGGACGATCCGACATTCTTTACCTCACCTCAGCCAATCAGAATCCAGAGCTGGCTTTCCAGGGAGAGCGATCACTTGTCAGAGTTGGAGAAAGGACGAATGATGGCGACGGTGGACGAGGCTGTGAGGACGATGACCTCTTTGCTGTCAGGTGCTAATCTTCTGACTACTAACACACAAACAGGAAGACTAACATTCACTTTTCTAACAGTGCAGCGAGCATCTACGCCGCTGCTTCTGAGGAGGGACGTCACCAAATACTGCAAGTTTCTTTGGAAGAATTCAAGCACTATTAACTACAACAGGTGAGAAATGCATGGTTGTAGACAACTACAATGTATCCTAATGGATTGAGGTACACTTAGGGCAGGGGTCGGGAACCTTTTTGGCTGAGAGAGCCATGAAATCCAAATATTTTAAAATGTATTTCCGTGAGAGCCATATACTATTTTTTAACACTGAATACAACTAAATGTGTGCATTTTTAAGTAATGCCAACATTTTTAGAGTATAATAAGGCCATCCATCCATCCATCCATCCATTTTCTACCGCTTGTCCCGTTCGGGGTCGCGGGGGGTGCTGGAACCTATCTCAGCTGCATTCGAGCAGTAGGCGGGGTACACCCCGGACAAGTCGCCACCTCATCACAGTATAATAAGTCTCTTATTCTTTTTAATAATATTGTTAATCTGAAGCTAACCAATAATAATTAAAATACTTCTTACCATTAATGCGACTTATTGAACAGGTGCGGCAGAAAACGGATGGATGGATTAAAAGGCATGAGAATGTTTTTATATTATGAGCGTTCTTTTTAACGCTGATTACCAGCGGAATTATTCAATACTTATTGTGTTGAGCAATGTCAGCTAAGATTTATCTGAGAGCCAGATGCTGTCATCAAAAGAGCCACATCTGTCTCGAGAGCCATAGGTTCCCTACCTCTGACTTAGGGTGTAGTAGTTCCACCTACTTGGGGTTAAGACATAATAAAGACACAGCAATTGTACTAAATTGCAAGCGACACGCCCAACAATAAGCATATTATCACGATAGGTGTGGCAGGGCCAACGGCAAGTACAGGACCGAGACGTGTCTGCATGTGACGGTGAGTGATGTATGAAAAACATTTGTGAAGGATGTTCAGAGTGCTTGTGGATGTACTGTATGCTTAGCATATTTGCAGTAGGTTCTTAAAAACAACAAAGCACTCCTATCATAGAGAATTTTTGACTAAAAAAAACAGAAAAAGCAGTGTGTTTATATCATATAATAATAACGCCATCAGTGTGTGAATGTGTGTGTGTGTAAATGGGTGGATGTGGAAAATAGTGTTAAAGCGCTTTGAGTTCCTTAAAAAGGTAGAAAAGATCTATACAAGTACGACCCATTTTTACCATATAGATGATCTTTAGTCATGCAAGCTGTAATAGATGTAAAGTGAGTAAAAACTGTGTATACAATCTTTTTATGCGGATTTAAAAATCTGGTAATTTGGCAGATCCCAGATGAGCACCTGGCCGGGTGTGAAGTTCTCCCTGAGGCTGATTCCACTCGTCGGATCGTTCTGCGACCACACGGCACTGGCTTACCCAATGTGGACTTCCTGCTTTATCTCCACATTCAAGCCGCTGACAAGTGCAGAGCGGAGGTAATGACGCTCATTTCCTGTGTAAACATGAAGTTCAGTTGAAAATAATGTTTGGTTGACTGTACCAGCCTAGCCTGTTGGCCTACGCTGCCCACTGCCAGGTGGACACTCGTGGGCGACCTTTGGCTGGCGTGGTGGTCATCTGCCGGGATCGACTGACAACACTTACTGTACCGGTGAAAAAAAACAAACACAAAATAATTCCGTGCTTCTTCTATTAGAGACACGTAACATTTCTCCCTAGACTGTTCTCCATGAGCTGTTTCATGCCCTCGGCTTCTCCAAGGATCTCTTCCACACATGGACAGACTGTTCCTCCCAGCAAGGTTCTCTCATTGTGAACACATACGTACATTAATATATCCAACTGTGTGCTAGTGTGTGTGTGTGTTCTAGTGGGTGCCGACTGTTCTCCTCGGGGCAAAGTGACTCACAGTGATGGATCAGGCCAGATGAGAATCTACACCCCTTCTGTTATCTCAGCCTTGCAGATCCACCTGGGAGCTGTTGATCCTGAGCTGGGAGGGCCGCTTGAGAACTTTGTGAGGAACCACAGGGAAGCCTCCAGGATCATTTATCAACTACCTGACTCGTATACCTTTCTTTTAATAGGATGTACCTGCAGGCGGCGTATCCTCTCACTGGGAGGCCCGAGTTCTGCAGGGGTCCATCATGTTGGCGGTGCGAGACCGTTCTAGCACAGTGCACATCGACCCAGTCACCTTGGCTGCTTTTCAGGACACCGGCTGGTACACTGTCAACATGAGCAAGGCTCAAAGTCTGGTCTGGGGACAAGGTAAGACAATGGTCAATCATCTCGAGCAGGAAATTAAAGAATGCGGGGTGCCATTTTGATATATTTTGTACATCAAAGACCAATTATCGTTACATTACCGTATTTTTCGGACTATAAGTCGCTCCGGAGTATACGTCGCACCGGCCGAAAGAAGGAAAAAAACATATCTACGTCGCACTGGAGTATTAGTCGCATTTTTGGGGGAAATTTATTTGATAAAATCCAACCCCAAGAATAGACATTTGAAAGGCAATTTAAAATAAATAAAGAATAGCGAACAACAGGCTGAATAAGTGTGCGTTATATGACGCATAAATAACCAACTGAGAACGTGCCTGGTATGTTAACGCAACACATCATGGCAAGAGTCATTCAAATAACTATAACATATAGAACATGCTATACGTTTACCAAACAATCTGTCACTCCCGATCGCTAAATCCGATGAAATCTTCCTCCCCGGTGTCGCCTCTGGTATGTCCTTTCTTTCTGCTGCTCGATCGCCGTTCTATGCTGCATATTTCACTACGTCCAGCTCGTAATCTGCAGTATATGATTTCCTTTTCGGTGCCATTTTAGTTCAGCCCTTCTCAGTTTTTATAAGTTACCGCCAATGTTGATGTGATCCATTTTAATAGCTACGGCAGTAGCATATAGCAGTTAGCATACCATGACCCACAATGCACTTCTGCCATGACCCTCCCCCGCCGAATTCTTATTGGTTGACGTGTGTGTGACGATTGCTGCCATTTGCTTCGTCTCTTACGCGAACGAGATAAATAATATTATTTGATATTTTACGGTAATGTGTTAATAATTTCACACATAAGTCGCTCCGGAGTATACGTCGCACCCACGGCCAAACTATGAAAAAAACTGCGATTTATAATCCGAAAAATACAGTATATTCTTTTGATCCCTAAAAATGTGTGATGTACAAATACAAACTGTTGTAATTCCCACACTGTTTACCACATTTTTCATGTAAATATACTCAAATTAATACTTATAGTCTGCAGTTTAAGCGTATGTTGTTCATTTATTTTCAAATAATTTTAGTGATGTGTAAAACCAGAAAGATAAGAATTATGTCAATGTCCCAATATTTCGTTACCTGACTATTTATAGAATACATCTCTGTTCGGTGTTATTTGCATAAGTAGGATTGTTTCTTGTCTGGTAGCATTGAAATTGTTTGTTTTAAAATCTTAAGATGGCCCTTGCATCATAGTAATGTTGTGATGCAGACCCTGTTTAATTTTTAGACAGCCAGGCTCTGGACACATAAGGTTTTTGACTAGTGTTTTTTGTTGTTGTAGTAGGTTCCTAAAAACTACAGCGTTACTGTCATAAATAAGATGTATGACCACTCTGAAGAGTTAAAGAAGTGTGAGCACTAGAACTGAATGCAGTATGGACAAATGGGGACAATTATTTTCAATGTGTTTTTATTTTTTTTACTTCACTTTACTTTTGTATGTGATTTTCACTTTTCTCATCTTTTTTTAAAAGCCTAACCAGGGACAAGTGTTGCAAATTAGCCTGTGGCTTTAAGTCTTATGTACTTTGACATAGGTTACCTATGGGTAGCAATGTTTCATTGTACTGTCCCTGTCAAAAAAATACATGAATGAATGAATGAATGAATGAAAAAGCACTAAACTAAATCATTTTTGTTTTTTAGGTGGAGGTGCCATGTTTGGTTCCATATCCACCTGTCTGGAAAACAGCTCATCTTTTTTCTGCACTGGCAGGTACACCTCACCATCTACCAAAAAATATTTGACCTGTTTTTTAACACAGTAATTGAACGATGTTTGTATTTCTACCACATCGTAGTGGACTAGGCTGCCATTACTTACATCTCCACAAGGGAGAGTGCCAGACCGATCCTCTCCTGGATGGATGTCGGGTCTACAAAGAGCTCAAAAATGGAGTACATTATTTTCCTAATTAGAATATCGAGTTTTAGGAATAAAAATAACACTTTTTGATCATCAATCTCGCTCTTTGTGTTTCAGAGCGAATGCTGGAGCCAAGAAAACGAGAAGAAATCACCAGAAGAGATCTTTGGCTTGGACAGTCGATGTTTCTTCTCCAGTCTCACTCCGCATTTAAGTACCAAGGATGCAAAGAGTAAAAGTTGTGAACCTATTCTACGTCCTCTTTCTCAGAACCAGAGTCAGCTACTTGTGTCGGGACGCTGTTACAGACACCGGTGCACTGCTCCAAACAGCTACCAGATCCAGGTGCAGGACTCGGACTGGCTAGACTGTCCAGCAGGGGGCAGCATTCATGTAAACAAACAGCAAAGTCGTCTGTGTGTCTTCGGAGGCAATAATTTTCTTTTCCCTGCTTAGATGAGAGGCTATCAGGGTTCAGTTTTTTGCCCTGACAGGAGGTTGTGTCTGTATTCAGATGTCGCTCCACCCTCTCAGGCTGAGAACATTCCAGTTTTCATCACAAGGCAAGTGAAGCATATCCTTCATCCAAAGCCAGCAGTAGCCTGGTAAATCTGATCGTTTTTGCTTTTTAGGGGTCAAACCAGTGATCTGGATGATGTTTCAGTCCAAGATGACCCTTGGTCAGCCCACTTCCCTGCTGCTGCGACAACACTTTGCTGCCTTTCAGCGACAGCATGTCTGCTGGGGGTCCTCAAGCTGGCGTACTGGAGATGTTACACCCGCTGTTGGGCTAGGATCCATGCAGCCTCAGGCGACGTTTAGTCACAGAACACTACCTCTTTGCTCTTTGATTATCATTAAATCTACCAAAGAAGCATCCAGAATATTTTACAAACATTTTGGTTATCTTTGGAAAATACGGGCTTTTATATTCTCATTTTTTCAGAGAATAACAACAAAAATTTTAATGTTTGTACATATATAAATGATAAATGATAAATGGGTTATACTTGTATAGTGCTTTTCTACCTTCAAGGTACTCAAAGCGCTTTGACAGTATTTCCACATTCACCCATTCACACACACATTCACACACTGATGGCGGGAGCTGCCATGCAAGGCGCTAACCAACAGCCATCAGAGGCAAAGGGTGAAGTGTCTTGCCCAAGGACACAACGGACGTGACTAGGATGGTAGAAGGTGGGGATTGAACCCCAGTAACCAGCAACCCTCCGATTGCTGGCACGACCACTCTACCAACTTCGCCACGCCGTCCCCATATATGAACATATAAATGTATTATTCATATTATATTGCAGTTACACAGCACACCAGATCTTTTTACTTGTAACTTCCCTGAGATCGGTAGGTTGTGAGTTCAAACCCCGGCCGGGTCATACCAAAGACTATAAAAATGTGACCCATTACCTCCCTGCTTGGCACTCAGCATCAAGGGTTGGAATTGGGGGTTAAATCACCAAAAATGATTCCCGGGCGCGGCTAGGCTGCTGCCCACTGCTCCCCTCACCTCCCAGGGGGTGATCAAGGGGATGGGTCAAATGCAGAGGACAAATTTCACCACACCTAGTGTGTGTGTGACAATCATTGGTACTTTAACTTTAACTTTAACTTATTTTCTATTTGGATTTTTTAAGAAAAACTTAACGTCAATCAATGACAATATAAGTCATTAGTATTATCATTACGCAACCCACGTGGTATCAAACTCAAGGCCTGCCACGTCATTTTATATGGTCCGTGAAAACCTGGAAATGTGTATAATACATTTTGTCATTTTGGTAAAATTGTTTTTTTGGCAGCACAGTGGCAGAGGGGTTTGTGCGTCTGCCTCACATTACGAAGGGTTCGATCCTGCGCTCGGGATCTTTCTGTGTGGAGTTGCCATGTTCTCCCCCGTGACTGTGTGGGTTCCCAACGGGTACTCCGGCTCCCTCCCACCTCCAAAGAGATGCACCTGGGGATAGGTTGATTGGCAACACTAAATTGACCCTAGTGTGTGAATGTGAGTGTGAATGTTGTGTATCTGTGTTGGCCCGGTGATGAGGTGGCGACTTGTCCAGGGTGTACCCCGCCTACCGCCTGAATGCAGCTGAGATAGGCTCCAGCGACCCCGAAAGGGACAAGCAGTAGAAAATGGATGGATGTTTCAATTTTGCTAGAAAAAAATGATGCAAAAAGGTATTCAAAGCCTTTGAATACCTTTTTTGAAACTTAAGACTTAGACAAACTTTATTGATCCACAGGGGAAATTGTTCCACACAGTAGCTCAGTTACAAAGGATGGAAAGGATAATGCAGGTATAAAGTAGACTAAAAATGTACCATAGTATAGCTATATAAAATATAACATTTGTAATATTTACATATATCAGTGACGTGCAGTGAGGTTCATGGCTGGTGAGGCATTGACTTCATCACAGTCAGATTTACAAACATATGAACCCTAAAGAGTATCTTATTCACCATTTGATTGGCAGCAGTTAACGGGTTATGTTTAAAAGCTCATACCAGCATTCTTCCCTGCTTGGCACTCAGCATCAAGGGTTGGAATTGGGGGTTAAATCACCAAAAAGTATTCCTGAGCGCAGCGGCGCTGCTGCCCACTGCTCCCCTCACCTCCCAGGGGGTGATCAAGGGATGGGTCAAATGCAGAGGACACATTTCATTACACCTAGTGTGTGTGTGACAATCATTGGTACTTTAAGTTAACTTTAACTTTACACATACAAACTGTAGCACACAAAAAAAGCACATTTAATTTAAAAAAACGTTATAATGGTCTTACCTTTACTTATAAATGAAGTCCATGCGCTGCTGTTGTGCTGGATTAATGCACACCCGCCGTAGAATGCACCCCCTGACGGGAGTGTTATATCAACTAAAGCCCACGCTTAAACTTTCCACGTGCAAGATTGAATCTATTCAAAAAAGTTATTTAATAAGAAGCCAAAAAGTGCAAAAACAATAATGTTTGTGTTGGAGGGGTTGTGAATGAATGAAATATGAAATACGTGCTGCAGTCTGCAGGTGTACCTAATGTTGTGGCCCAGCAGTCATTCACAACTCCTCCAACACAAACATTATTGTTTTTGCACTTTTTGGCTTCTTATTAAATAACTTTTTTAAATAGATTCAATCTTGCACGTGGAAAGTTTAAGTGTGGGCTTTAGTTGATATAACACTCCCCTCAGGGGTGCATTCTACGGCGGGGGTGCATTATCTACCACCAGGAGGCGGGATTACTGCGAGCCTCAGCCAGTGAGTCTTCGCAGCAGTTTTATGATTGCTCAGCACAAGAAATACGTTACACACATACAGTTGTTGACAAAATACACTGTACATTATATACCTCAGCTAACTAAACTATGGAAATATATAATATAATTCATATAGCAATACAGTCTCACTGCACAGCAGGCCAGCAGTTAGCCGAGTCATTGCGCAATCTATGTTGAGGCACAACGCAGTGACGTGCCTCAACTGGCTGCTGATCACAGCAAGTCTTCTCAGTATTTGAACAGCAAATGTGAAAATTCAGCGATTTTGAATAAAAATTATCTTAAACTGGTGAAGTTAAATGGAAAATAACTTTATAGTATAATCACTGGATACATATAACAATTTAATAATTTTTTTTTCTTTTTACATTTTTTTTCTTTCCACGTCACTGACATATATATATATATATATATATATATATATATATATATATATATATATATATATATATATATATATATATATATATATATATATATATATATATATATATATAATACATCCCAATTACCATGTACATACAAAAAAAAACCCCATAGCTTTAAACAATTTAACTTTAATGTCCACCAATTGTCACCTTGATCGATGATTGCGAAGCAATTTTTCCAGCATTTTGTTGGCTTATCCATCCACACTCTACCTTTTGTCCCTCTCGGGGTCGCGGGGGTGCTGGAGCCTATCCCAGCTGCACTAGAGTGGAAGGTGGGGTACACCCTAGACAAGTCGCCCCCTCATCACAGGACAGACAACATTCACACGCTAGGGCCAATTTAATGTTGCCAATCATAACCGAATGTAGGGAAATTGCGTAATGTGTGGCGATTATATATTTGATTTGGATTCAGTTTAAATTGGACGGTGATGAGTTCGACATTATCCTTACTGCACTCTAGCACCCTCAAGCGTCCAACCTCACGCAGTGCAACACGTATTTTCAATTGTAAATGGTTATACCTATAATAACTGTTGGAATGCTATCAGAAGTTGTCCTAAAACTTAAATATATTTAACTACAAATGTTTTTTACCCTCGTCATTTTTTAAAGAAATAAACACTCATTTAAAAAAATATATACATGATTATTTATTCACAATAAAAGTTCACTTTAATTAGCACTGCGGTTAAAATGCAATTGGTTGTTGTTTACAAGTCGTTTGGAAGTAGTTGTTAGCAGCAGATAAGGTGCGTTTATCCGAGCCAGTTTCGCATTCCAGACGGTGTTAAAAGAAGTGTTCCTGCGGGGGACATCAAGCCGGGACACGTCACGTCGGCCTCACCTTGGGCTCGGAACCAGGAAGCTGGCGTCTCGGCGCACACTCGGAACAGCCTCGTCCTTTTTTAACACTTCTCGTCTTCGGCTGGTGTCTCCACACTTTTTCACTTTATTCGCCTAAACGGGCGTAGCGCGTCATATTTGACGCACACACAGGAAACAGTCTGTCGAGCGCCACTGACAACCTGCTGGAGTATTTTAATTTTTTTTTAATGTCCACTGGTGGGGGGCGGACAACCAAAATGACGGAAACCTGGCGCAGAAACTACGCTGAAGTGTGCGGATGACGCCTGCGGCCGTCCCCTCTTGTCTGTCCAGGTGCGTGTGCAGGACGATGTCGTGCTTTTGTGTGTGTGTGTGTGACATAATCAAGTGTCAACCGGGAAGAATCGACTTTGGTCGGCGGCTCAGTGTTGTAAAGTGTGTGGTAGATAAGTAGGTTTTCAACCTTTTTTGAGCCAAGGCACATTTGTTTTCATTGAAAAAATGTGGCGGCACACCACCAGCAGAAAACATTAAAAAATGAAACTCGGCAGCTGATTTTGACAATAAAAAGTTGTTCTCGCAATTGTTGGATAAGAATTCAAACTTTAACCAACCATGCATGACTATAGCTCTTGTCTCAAAGTGCTGTCACATCACGCCGTGACTTATTTGGAGTTTTTTTGGTGTCTTATGTGTGTAAGTGTTTTAGTTATTGTCTTGAGCGCCTATTTTGGTGGCTTTTCCTGTTTTGTTGGTATTTTCCTGTAGAAGTTTCATGCCTTCCTTGGGCGCTATTCCCCGCACCTGTTTTGTTTTAGCAATCAAGGCTATTTAAGTTATCGCTATCCTTCTCTGTGGGGACATTGTTGATTGTCATGTCTAATCGGATGTACTTTGTGGACGCTGTCTGCTCCACATGCTGTAAGTCTTTGCTGTAGTCCAGCATTCTGTTTTTTTTTTACTTTGTAGCCAGTTATTAGGGCTGTGAATCTTTGGGTGTCCCACGATTCGATTCAATATCGATTCTTGGGGTCACGATTCGATTCAAAATCGATTTTTTTCCCCGATTCAAAAGGATTCTCTATTCATTCAATACATAGGATTTCTGCAGGATCTACCCCAGTCTGCTGACATGCAAGCAGAGTAGTAGATTTTTGTAAAAAGCTTTTATAATTGTAAAGGACAATGTTTTATCAACTGATTGCAATAATGTAAATTTGTTTTAACTATTAAATGAACCAAAAATATGACTTATTTTATCTTTGTAAAAATATTGGACACAGTGTGTTGTCAAGCTTATGAGATGCGATGCAAGTGTAAGCCACTGTGACACTATTGTTCATCTTTTTTTTTCTTTTATAAATGTCTAATGATAATTTCAATGAGGGATTTTTAATCACTGCTATGTTGAAATTGTAACTAATATTGATGCTGTTGTTGATAATATTCATTTTTGTTTCACTACTCTTGGTTTGTTCTGTGTCATGTTTGTGTCTCCTCTCAATTGCTGTTTATTGCAGTTCTGAGTGTTACTGGTTGTTTGGTTTTGGAATTGGATTGCGTTGTTATGGTATTGCTGTGTTTTGTTGGATTGATTAATTAAAAAAAAAAAAAAATTAAATAAAAAAAAAAAAAAAAAAAAAAAGATTTTTTAAAAATGAGAATCGATTCTGAATCGCACAACGTTAGTATCGAGATTCGAATTCGAATCAGTTTTTTCCCACACTCCTACCATGTTCGGATGTACTTTGTGGACGCCGTCTGCTCCACACGCTGTAAGTCTTTGCTGTCGTCCAGCATTCTGTTTTTGTTTACTTTGTAGCCAGTTAGGTTTTAGTTTTGTCCTGCATAGCCTTCCCTAAGCTTCAATGCCTTTTCTAAGGGGCACTCACCTTTTGTTTATTTTTGGGTTAAGCATTAGACACCTTTTTACCTGCACACTGCCTCCCGCTGTTTTCGACATCTACGAAGCAATTAGCTACCGGCTGCCACCTACTGATATAGAAGAGTATTACACGGTTACTCTGCCGAGCTCTAGACAGCACCGACCACTCAGCAACAACACATCATTTGCAGACTATAATTACTGTTTTGCAAAAATTTTTTTTAACCCAAATAGGTGAAATTTAGATAATTTCCCACGGCACACCAGTGTGGCGCGGCACAGTGGTTAAAAAACACTGCATTAAGGGATATATGAAATCAAACACAGGGTTTCCCACACATTCATTTATTTGTGGCGGCCCGCCACGAAAGAATTACGTCCGCCACAAATAAAAAAATAAAATAAAATAAAATAAAAAATATATTTTTTTTATTTTTTATTTTTTTGTCCTCTCCAGCTTCTCAGGCAAATCATATAGTTGATGTAGATGCCCATATCGGCTGTTCAGATTTACTTTACAAAAGAGAATTGTAGGATACTTCTCTTGTTGCCTTATTTGTATTTGACTTTATTAAATGTATTTATATTAGAAACACAACATGTGTATATAACAAAGGGTGCAAAGTCTGCAGGCAGTAGGAAACACATGGTTAAGTGTAGGGAGTAAAACTGATGGCAGTCTAAAGTTCAAGATTTTTGGAGCTCTTTGTTCAGTGGATCAGATGTTTGATGAAGCTCAGTGTCTATCTACCACCACTACGGTTTTCTGTTTATTTGTTACTGACTGTGGCAGGACACCTCTGCCTCTGTTTCACTTTATGTTGCTGGTAAATAATATGGTTGTAGTAGTAGGCTAAAGTTAAATTATTTAGTATGCACTAATTAAAGGGGCAGCGCTTTGAGACATTTTAGCTTTTATATTTTATAAGATATATTTTTTGTAAGAACCACAATTTATAAATATATTTCAGTGAATAACTTATTGTTCAAATCTGTATATAAATATGTACATAAAGTGTGGTAATTATATTGTAAAATAGATGGATGGATGGATGGATGGACGTTTAAAACAAAACTATTATTATTAATTAGTAAGTATACATTTTTTGAGCCTTTTTAGAGAAAATCAAATCATTGTAGTAAATTATGCAAATTACTCGATGATGTCATGGTGACCACGCCCATAGCCACGCCCATAGCCACGCCCCCACCTCCACAGGTATCTTGGCAGTTTATGGGAAACACTGAAACACATGAACCATATTTAAATAATCCGCCTTAATCTTGGGCATGGAGTTCACCAGAGCTGCACATAACAGGAGAGGTGCGGCAATCCCTCGTATGTCACTGTTATTTGGCTCTCGGCCTGATTGTGGTAAATGAATTCCCACAGTTATTAATTATAAACCGCATATTGTCATAGCTGCATCATAAAAAAACCTGTTCATGACCTTTTAAACACGGGTTTTGGTATTATTAGAGCAGGTTTTTTAATGATTTAGCTAAGTATAAAAATTTACGTGAAATTTTTGAATGAAAGAAACAAATGTTCTAATTGTGTCCATGGATGTTGCAATAGCAATTATTTGTATCTCTGTAGATGATGCTACATATGTACAAAATAAACCACATGATGTTAGGAAAATGATCAAACTACATAAATAACATCCTTTTATTTGATTTTGATATAACTTTTTTTTATCTTGATAGATTGAAAGCGAACACCAATGAGTTGACTGATGAACATTATCACAATTTATTCAGAAAGTATAAATAAGGACAAATAAAGATAGAATACTATTAACCGCAACATGTACGTGTAAAAAAAAACCCTAACAACATTATGATTTGTACAATTTCAGAATGTGCTTGTTCTATTTTTTAAACAAAGAAAACAATCTGAAGTTGTCTTTATTTTTAAGTTATCGTGCCGTGATTTTACCAGTCCGGCCCACTTGGGAGTATACTTTTCTCCATGTGGCCCCCGAGCTAAAATTACTTTGACACCCCTGTATTAGAGCCATGTGATAACACCCACAAAGTCACCTTTACACTCGTTCAATCCAATCTGACGCTGTCTGCGGCTGAGCCAATCAGTGGTCACGCTACTAAGCGGCGCTCTGATTGGCTTGATCTTACGTAGTGGCCAATACTACTGTAGTAGTAATCTGTGAAGCACAATGTGGGCGAGGAACCACTGTACTTGTCCCACTATTTCAACTTCCTCGGCAAGGTTGCTGATGCTGGAAAGCCGACAGTTTGGAATTCATGTGGTGCGGCGCACCCAGCGCTGGCAGCACTCATGCAGCAACACCGCTATCTTGCGCTGCCAGCTATTCAGACCATAAGGGTGACTAATTCTGCTTATGAAAAAATCTGTACTGTTGTAGCAAGCTGTGCACTCTCTCACTACTGCAGTGTTTTTCAACCACTGTGCCCCGGCACACCACTGTGCCGTGAGATATTGTCTGGTGTGCAGTGGGAGATTATGCATATTCACCTAATTGGTCCAAAAAATATTATTTGCAATAATAATAATAATCTGAAAATCGTTGCGGGGGCAGCAGCCTAAGCAGAGAAGCCCAGACTTCCCTCTCCCCAGCCACCTCGTCCAGCTCCTCCCGGGGGATCCCGAGGCGTTCCCAGGCCAGCCAGGAGACATAGTCTTCCCAACGTGTCCTGGGTCTTCCCCGTGGCCTCCTGCCGGTTGGACGTACCCTAAACACCTCCCTAGGGAGGCGCATCCTGAGCAGATGCCCAAAACACCTCATCTGGCCCCTCTCAATGTGGAGGAGCAGCGGCTTTACTTTGAGCTCCTCCCGGATGACAGAGCCTCTAACCCTATCTCTAGAGGAAGCTCATTTCGGCCGCTTGTACCCGTGATCTTGTCCTCTCGGTCATAATCCAAAGCTCATGACCATAGGTGAGGATGGGAACGTAGATCGAGCTTTGCCTTCCGGCTCAGCTCCTTCTTTACCACAACGGATGGATACAGCGTCCGCATTACTGAAGACGCCGCACCGATCCGCCTGTCGATCTCACGATCCACTCTTCCCTCACACGTGAACAAGACTCCTATGTACTTGAACTCCTCCACTTAAACCAAAAATGAACAAAACGGAAAGGAAAAGGCAATGAAGCATAGGAATGGCTATGCAAAACGAAAGTAAAACTGAACTGGCTACAAAGTAAACAAAAACAGAATGCTGGACGACAGCAAAGACTTACAGCGTGTGGAGCAGAGACGGCATCCACACAGTACATCCGTACATGACATGACTATCAAAACTGTCACCACAAAGAAGGAAAGCGTCCGCACAACTGAAATTGTCTTGTTTGCCAATAGAGAGCAGGTCAGGCAATAGCACTCAAAGGAAGGCGTGACGCTGCTACAGGAAATCACCAACAAAACAGGAAGGGCCACCAAAATAACAGCTCAAGACAGGAACTAAAACATTACACACAGGAAAACAACAACAACAAACTCAAAATAAAGCACGACAACCTGGTGGAGTTTAATTTTTTAAAGTTTTCTGCTGGTGGTGTGCCTCCGTATTTTCTTTATTAAAAAAAAAAGTGCCTTGGCTCAAAAAAGGTTGAAAAACACTGCACTACTGCATATCAAATGTTGTCCCTTTTACAAGGTTGATATAGATAACGCTGGCGTTTTCGAGAGGTTCTGTGCGTGCACTAACACGCTCTGCAAGTGGTCGCTGTGGACGCCGCTTGCACGTCATGAAAGCAGAAGTAACATCTCCTGTGTTGCTGTAAGTTTGCAGGCCAAAAGAGAAGAAGTGGGCACAGCAATGTTGATGATGTGTCTTCTTGTGCGTGTGTGGAAACAAACAGACTTTTATTTTTATTTTGGAAAGGGATGCTATGAAAGCACACACGTCCTTGATGTCCAGTAATTCAAAGCGTATTCAAACATATTGCCTCAGAGCTCCTTCTGCTTCCTGCTTTATCGAGCAGTGCTGCAAAAGGTAACTTTTTAGTATGGGGAACATATTCTAAGTAACAAAGACTTAATTTAGAGTTATTTGGACACTAGGGGAACATATAAGGGTTAGGGTTAGGGAGGGTTAGGGTTACTAATAAGCAATAATTCTGAGGTTATTGAGGGAAGACTCTTAGTTAATGGCTTACTGGTTGTATAATAAGGCCATGCAGAATAGGGCATTAATAAGTACTTAAAGGCCTACTGAAACCCACTACTACCGACCACGCAGTCTGATAGTTTATATATCAATGATGAAATCTTACCATTGCAACACATGCCAATACGGCCGGGTTAACTTATAAAGTGCAATTTTAAATTTCCCGGGAAACTTCCGGTTGAAAACGTCTATGTATGATGACGTTTGCGCGTGACGTCGATGGTTGAAGCGGAAGTATTCGGACACATTGTATCACAATCCAAACAGCTCTGTTTTCATCGCAAAATTCCACAGTATTCTGGACATCTGTGTTGGTGAATCTTGCAATCTGCAATTTGTTTAATGAACAATGGAGACTGCAAAGAAGAAAGCTGTAGGTGGGATCGGTGTATTAGCGGCAGGCTGCAGCAACACAACCAGGAGGACTTTGAGTTGGATAGCAGACGCGTTAGCCGCCGACCGCATCGATGATCGGGTGAAGTCTTTCGTCGCGCCGTCGATCGCTGGAACGCAGGTGAGCACGGGTGTTGATGAGCAGATGAGGGCTGGCGTAGGTGGAGCGCAAATGTTTTTATCATAGCTCTGACGAGGTCCCGTAGCTAAGTTAGCTTCAATGGCGTCGTTAGCAACAGCATTGCTAGGCTTCGACAGGCGGCACAGCATTAACCGTGTGGTTACAGGTCCAGTGTTTGGTTCGGTGTCTCCTGATAGTAGTATTGTTGATCTGCTGTCTATCCTTCCAGTCAGGGGCTTATTTCTTTTGTTTCTATCTGCATTTAAGCACGATGCTATCACGTTAGCTCCATAGCTAAAGTGTTGTCGTGGAGATAAAAGTCACTGTGAATGTCCATTTCGCGTTCTCGACTCTCATTTTCAAGAGGATATAGTATCCGAGGTGGTTTAAAATACAAATCCGTGATCCACAATAGAAAAAGGAGAAAGTGTGGAATCCAATGAGCCCTTGTACCTAAGTTACGGTCAGAGCGAAAAAAGATGCGTCCTGCACTGCATTCTAGTCCTTCACTCTCACGTTCCTCATCCGCGAATCTTTCATCCTCGCTCAAATTAATGGGGTAATCGTTGCTTTCTCGGTCCGAATCGCTCTCGCTGCTGGTGTAAACAATGGGGAAATGTGAGGAGCCCTTCAACCTGCGACGTCACGCTACTTCCGGTACAGGCAAGGCTTTTTTTATCAGCGACCAAAAGTTGCAAACTTTATCGTCGATGTTCTCTGCTAAATCCTTTCAGCAAAAATATGGCAATATCGTGAAATGATCAAGTATGACACATAGAATGGATCTGCTATCCCCGTTTAAATAAAAAAAAATTCATTTCAGTAGGCCTTTAATGGCTTACTGGTTGTATAATAAGGCCATGCAGAATAAGGCATTAATAAGTACTTAATGTGACTAATTAAGAGCCAATATGTTACTAATTTGCATGTTCCCCATACTAAAGTGTTACCCTGCAAAAGTGTGTTTTTAAATGGCCTTTTTGTCTTGTGCTGTGCACCCGCACCAGATCATCATGCTGGAAGCTCCAGAGCCGAGCCAGGAGGTGGAGCGGTGGCTTTTCACCCTGCGCCTCCAGCAGTACGCGCCGCACTTCCAGCGAGGCGGCTACCGGTCCCTGGGCGATTTCGAGGACCTCACGGACGAGCGCCTGCTGGAGCTCCAAGTGCTCCCGACGGGACACCGCCGGCGGATCCTGCGCAGTTTGGAAGCGTTGGGTGTCGGGAAGCCGCCGCTGTACCCGAGGAATGTCTTCCCCAAGGACATCAAAAGAGGCGGGACCTGTCAGCACTACCGCCCCAAAGGAAGCGAGGACTCTGAGGGGAGCCAGACGTTGCCCCCGAGAGCCGGCTTGGGAGCTGAGACCCTCACGCACCCGCCTCTACCGGCCCCACGTGACCCTGAGAACATCCTATCATCCTTGCTGGAACGTCAATTCCTCCCTGCTTCCTCCTCTTCATCCTCTATGAGCAGCACAGAGTCTGAACTCCCACCCAACTTGGACACGTCTCCAGAAGACGTCCCCCCGTCGGCCCCGAGTGAGGGGCCCTCTCAGTGCCCCATGGTGGACAACGCCATCTATAATGCGTCAGAGTTTCCCAAAGGTCCCAGGCAGACTCGCTCCTACCGGCTGAGGCATCGACCTGTGCCGCAAATCCCGCAACGACACGGGTAAAGTTTGAGAGTGAATCAATGGAACCGAATTGAACAGCGGCCTTTGGTTGTGCACGTTGAAAAGTTTCTATTCCGAGGGTGTTTTTTTTGTGTTTACCGGCTGCTCTTCCTCTCTCAGGCTTGCAGAGGCAGTGCAAACAAGCGGGCCCGAACACCCAGCCGTCTGCGCGGGTCCCTGCGGTGCAAACGGTGCACAGAAAGGTACACGCCGTCTTTTGCTGCTGCATCCCGCTTCATATGTACCATGAATTTTTCATCCGGCGCCGCTGTTTGCCCGCATGAAAGAGCGGCGGAGGAGGGGGTGTCGCTTCCACGGGTTCGGTGGGAGTCGTGGGAAACGGCAGCGCGTGTCTCAGGGAATATCGTCTTTTCCGTACCCGCAACGACTGAGACCTCCCGTCAGGCGGCTTTGAGGAGCTGAGAAACAGGAGTACAGTACAAGTGGAGACGCAGACCACTCCAATTACATGTCGTTCTAAACCCCGATGATGCACCTCTCCCACTCTTCTGAGTTTTACCGAGAAACTTTTGCGGTCTGTTTTCCTCTCTGAATGCAAGCAGACAGCTCGAGAGAGAAGGAAGGAAGCCATGGATGCAAAACAGGCTGAGACGAAGGTAAAGAAGGAGCCGACACGCTCGCAGTGTTGGGAACTCGGCAAGAACGCAAAAGCTTCTTTGAAGTCGGATGGATTCAGTCGGATAGTTCCCATAAGCAGGGGCGTCGGGGGTTATATGATTTTTTTAATAGATATTCTAGACACTTTTTATTCTTATGGTTGGCACTTTCTTTGTAAAAAAAAAAAAACAACAACAAAAAAAACTACCTTTTTTTTTCTTCAACAAAACCAAGTGATTTAAGGGGTTTAGCTAGATCTGTTGTATATATGTTAACCCCGTCTTTAGAAGTCAAAAACTTAATTAAGGTTTTCACATGTGTTCTAAGAAGCTGGTCCAACCAAATCCATGACATCATTTATTTTTAGCGCATGTAAACATACAAACAAGTGTGTGTGTATGGGACAGTGACGTTGCGATGAGGGGCCCTTTTAAGAGTCTGGTGTACGGGAGCCCACAATTTGCTGCTACGCCCTTGTCTATAGAACTACAGTATATCAGGATTTGCATTTTCAGGAGTTGCACCAAAGCCAACTCCTATTAGAGCAGGGGTCTGCAACCCACGGCTCTGGAGCCACATGTGGCTCTTCTGCCTCCTTATTTTGGCTCCCTTCTTCTTTGGAGTGAGAAAACTTTGCACTTTCAAAGAGTTCTATTATTTTTGGCTGTATGCGAGGCCGTGAATGCGCACAGTTTACTAGTTAGAATGCTCAAAAAAAGAAAAACGTGTTCTTGTCTTACATGAGGATTGTGAACGACAGGCAAAATTCCCGCAAAAGTGCATTTACCCTTTATGTCAAAATCTTTGTTTTAACAGATTCTTCCTGTTACTATAAGGAGTTTCTATGAATTCCGTCCATCCATCCGTTTTCTACCGCTTGTCCCTTTCGGTGTAGCAGGGGGTAATGGAGCCTAACCCAGCTGCACTCTGGCGGAAGGCGTGGTACACCCTGGACATGTCGCCACCTCATCACAGGGCCAACACAGATAGACAGACAACATTCACACTCACATTCACACACTAGGGCCAATTTAGTGTTGCCAATCAGCCTATCACCAGGTGCATGTCTCTGGAGTGGGAGGAAGCCGGAGTACCCAGAATTTTAACGGTCCTCTTGGACCAACCCAATTAGGAACCGGTACCAAAAAATACAGGTACTCTGTAAATATCCCTTTGTGTGCAGCTGTTCAGGAGTAGAAGAGTTATCTTACACCAGGGGTCGGCAACCCAACATGTTGAAAGAGCCATATTGAACCAAAATACAAAAAACGAATTTGTCTGGAGCCGCAAAAAGTTAAAAGCCTTATGTAAGTGTTATAATGAAGGCAACACATTAAAGTAAGTGTCTCAGAGGGTTAACTCCTTGAAACTACTGGCTTAAAACAGCCAAAGGTATAGATGTGTGTGTCAAAGTTAAAGGAAAGGACAGGCTGTCTTCTTCTAATGGATTTATTACAATCTTTGCAAGCTGGGTAACGTTTGCTGTGGTCTGGAACAACATGGCACACAAACCACTATCAGAAATGCAGCCAATATTACATACAGATGATGTGTCATGAGACATGCAAATATAAATTAAATACACTGAGGACATAAAGGAAATTAAATGAACTCAAATATACCTACAAACGAGGCATAATGATGCAATATACCATACCATACCAAGTTTATTTATAAAGCCCTTTAAAAACAACCACAGTTGAAGAACAAAGGGCTGTACTCCACAAAGAAATAGAGGCAAAGGACAGACTAAAAAATAACATTTAAAACAGAAGTAAAATACACATTGAAAAAGCAAATACAAATTACCCTAAGAAAAATTTGTTGGATAAAAAGCAGTTAAAAAGTTAAAAACAGTTAAAAAAGTTAAAAACAGTTTAAAGTTTCATGCTGGGTTAGAAGCCAGTGAATAAAAATGTGTTTTAAGAAGGGTCTTAAAAGTAGCCAAAGAAGGGGCCTGTCTCACATGGAGAGGGAGATCGTTCCAGAGTTTGGGACCCGCAACAGAGAAGGCTCTGTCCCCTGGTAATATTTACACACAGCTAGCCTAAATAGCATGTTAGTATGGATTTTTAGCACTCCAACATGTCAATAACCTCAACAAAGCTCACCTTTGTGCATTCACGCACAGCATTAAACGTTTGGTGGACAAAATGAGACAAAGAAAGAGCGGCATAATACATGTCTTTCTGTGGCAGCGTCGGAGAAAGTTGTACACTTAAACCAACTACGGTGAGTTCAAGGACCGCCAAAATTAGTAGGACAAAACGGTGCTGGCCAAATACTGTCATCAGTGAAGCATAAACACAAACATATTAAAGGCCTACTGAAATGAAATTTTTTTTATTTAAACGGGGATAGCAGATCCATTCTATGTGTCATACTTGATCATTTCGCAATATTGCCATATTTTTTCTGAAAGGATTTAGTATAGAACGACGACGATAAAGTTCGCAACTTTTGGTCGCTGATAAAAAAAAGCCTTGCCTATACCGGAAGTAGCGTGACGTCACAGGAGGAAGGATTCCTCACAATTCCCCGTTGTTTACAATGGAGCGAGAGAGATTCGGACCGAGAAAGCGACGATTACCCCATTGATTTGAGCGAGGATGAAAGATTCGTGGATGAGGAACGTTAGAGTGAAGGACCAGAGAGGCAGTGCAGGGTGTATCTTTTTTCGGTCTCATTGGATTCCACACACTCTCCTTTTTCTATTGTGGATCATGGATTTGTATTTTAAACCACCTCGGATACTATATCCTCTTGAAAATGAGAATCGAGAACGCGAAATGGACATTCACAGTGACTTTTATCTCCACGACAATACATCGTTGACGCACTTTAGCGACGGAGCTAACGTGATAGCATCGGGCTCAAATGCAGATAGAAACAAAATTTAAAAAAACCCTGACTGGAAGGATAGACAGAAGATCAACAATACTATTAAACCATGAACATGTAAATACACGGTTAATAATTTCCAGCATGGCGAAGCTTAACAATTGAAGCTAACTAACTTAGCTACGGAGCTAACGTGATAGCATCAGGCTCAAATGCAGATAGAAACAAAATAAAAAAAAACCCTGACTGGAGGGATAGACAGAAGATCAACAATACTATTAAACCATGAACATGTAAATACACGGTTAATAATTTCCAGCTTGGCGAAGCTTAACAATTGAAGCTAACTACGGAGCGGCGGCGGCGGGCGTTGTAGCTTTCGACGACACCCCGGCCGCCATCAGAGTCGGCAAGAAACATTTATCTCCCCAAAGTTACTTACGTGACATGCACATAGCGACACGCACGTACGGGCAAGCGATCAAATGTTTGGAAGCCAAAGCTGTACTCACGGTAGTGCGTCTTGTATCCAGCTCAAACACAACACAACCTCCTGATTGTGTTGCTGTAGTCCGCTGCTAATACACCGATCGCACCTACAACTTTCTTCTTTGCAGTCTCCATTGTCCATTAAACAAATTGTAAAAGATTCACCAACACCGATGTCCGGAATACTGTGGAATTGTTCGATGAAACAGAGCAGTTTGTATGGTGACACATTGGGTACGAATACTTCCGTTGCCGTCGTGACGTCACGCGCATACGTCATCAAACATAGACGTTTCCAACCGGAAGTTTAGCGGGAAATTTAAAATTGCACTTTATAAGTTAACCCGGCCGTATTGGCATGTGTTGCATGTGTTAAGATTTCATCATTGATATATAAACTATCAGACTGCGTGGTCGGTAGTAGTGGGTTTCAGTAGGCCTTAAAAGGCCTACTGAAATGATATTTTTTTATTTAAACGGGGATAGCAGATCCATTCTATGTGTCATACTTGATCATTTCGCGATATTGCCATATTTTTGCTGAAAGGATTTAGTAGAGAACAACGACGATAAAGTTCGCAACTTTTGGTCGCTGATAAAAAAAGCCTTGCCTATACCGGAAGTAGCGTGACGTCACAGGAGAAAGGACTCCTCACATTTTCCCATTGTTTACAATGCAGCGAGAGAGATTCAGACCGAGAAAGCGACGATTACCCCATTAATTTGAGCGAGGATGAAAGATTCGTGGATGAGGAAAGTGAGAGTGAAGGACTAGCGTGCTGTGCAGGATGTATCTTTTTTTTGCTCTGACCGTAACTTAGGTACAAGGGTTCATTGGATTCCACACTTTCTCCTTTTTCTATTGTGGATCACGGATTTGTATTTTAAACCACCTCGGATACTATATCCTCTTGAAAATGAGAGTGGACATTCACAGTGACTTTTATCTCCACGACAATACATTGGCGAAGCACTTTAGCTACAGAGCTAACGTGATAGCATCGGGCTCAAATGCAGATAGAAACAAAAGAAATAAACCCCTGACTGGAAGGATAGACAGAAAATCAACAATACTATTAAACCATGGACCTGTAAATACACGGTTAATGCTTTCCAGCTTGGCGAAGCTTAACAATGCTGTTGCTAACGACGCCATTGAAGCTAACTTAGCAACGGGACCTCACAGAGCTATGATAAAAACATTAGCTATCCACCTACGCCAGCCAGCCCTCATCTGCTCATCAACACCCGTGCTCACCTGCGTTCCAGCGATCGACGGAAGGACGAAGGACTTCACCCGATCATCCGTGCGGTCGGCGGCTAGCGTCGGCTAGCGCGTCTGCTATCCAAGTCAAAGTCCTCCTGGTTGTGTTGCTGCAGCCAGCCGCTAATACACCGATCCCACCTACAGCTTTCTTCTTTGCAGTCTTCATTGTTCATTAAACAAATTGCAAAAGATTCACCAACACAGATGTCCAGAATACTGTGGAATTTTGAGATGAAAACAGAGCTTTTTGTATTGGATTCAATGGGTTCCGAATATTTCCGTTTAACTATTGACGTCACGCGCATACGTCATCATACATAGACGTTTTCAACCGGAAGTTTAGCAGGAAATTTAAAATTGCACTTTATAAGTTAACCCGGCCGTATTGGCATGTGTTGCAATGTTAAGATTTCATCATTGATATATAAACTATCAGACTGCGTGGTCGGTAGTAGTGGGTTTCAGTAGGCCTTTAAACTGTGGGCTTTATAACAATTAGGAAGGTTTGTGTCATGTTTGTACTCCTACAGAAACATTATTTAATCAACAAATATATTTGTCCCCCATCTTTTTCCATTTTTTAAAAAGCTTCAGGGAGCCACTAGGGCGGTGCTTAAGAGCGCTCGAGAGCTCAAGAGCCGCGGGTTGCTGACCGCCGTCTTACACCAACAATTATAAACATAAGACATAAAGTCATGCGACAAAATTAGTATTTGAGTGTGTTCTCTGTAAAGCCTCGGGTGAAGCCGGTGTCATCTTTCACAGTGACAGGCTGGGGCCCACGCATGGCAGCCTGCGGGTCTCCAGACTAATAATGTCTAGCTGCAGTCTCTTCTCCTTCCTCGCTTCCTGCAAACATCGATCACAGCCTAAATGCACACCCGGATCAATGTTTGCCAAATGTATTTAGATCAGAGATTTGCTGTCATCGCAGCCACTCGTCTTCCATTCAGCGCCATGACCAAGGCACTCTGTGTCCTTTTATAGCTCCGCTTCAGAGAACCCTGACGCCCATCGCTCCCTACGGAGAGACCTTCCTCTACAACAACGCTCACAGCATTCTGGTAAGACTTCCATTGACTTAGCAAAGAGGAACATCCTTTTTTTGTGGTTTCTTCAATATTTTTAATGCTCTTGTCACACAACAGAGTGACGCTTGCTTCTCGGCGGCCCGAGAGGTTAATAGAAATGTCAGCCCGCCCCTAAAGTTAAAGCCGCTTAATGCAACAACACGATAACGGCTGTCCAAGTGCAAGGATAGATTCTCACTCCCTCACTCTGTGGCCCTTACAGGAGCAGGTGCTGCAGAAGGACAAGGAGACGCAGAAGAAACCGAGGTATGATGCTAGGGACCACACTCTTTAAATGACAAGTCTTTATGTTTGACAAGAAGAAGGGGTTTTTTGTGGGTGATGACTCTCAAAAGTAGCAGAGATGATACAGTTTGGGCCTTGTGCTTCACTAAAGCAGAAATGGAAGTAAGGTAAGAGACAATATAAAGGCAGGAACAGACATTGAATTATGGATAAATCTTATTATATTTTTTTCATATTGTGGTCATAATCATGCAATGTTAACTTAAATTTATCTTTTTTTCCTGTTACCATTTAACATTTCCTACACTGCCTATGCTGACTGGGATTACAGGCATCTAAAATAATTGTATTTATTATTTTTACATTTTTATTTATGTAATTTATACCACCATCTTAGCAGTATGTATTTTTATTATTTTTTATTCATATATTTATCCCAATCATCCTTATAGATAAAAAAAAAAGTTACTTATACAAAAGCGCATACTATTCTAATCAATTAATGAAAATGTTTATGAAAAATATAAATATATAATGAAATAAATAGTAAGTTAATAAATAATAATAATAAAAATGATGTGATGTATATACATGCATTATGAAATGAATATATTGGTCATGAAACAAATAGTAAATGAATGAATAATGATGAAAAATGATGTGACAAATATACATTTATTGTGAAATAAATATGTTGGCCATTAAATACGTAAATAGTAAATTAATTAATAATAAAATAATATGCATATACATTTATTATGAAATACATGTATTGGTCATTAAATAATAGTACATTAATAAATAATAATTAAAAATGATATGACAAATATACATTTATTGTGAAATAAATATGTTGGCCATTAAATACGTAAATAGTAAATTAATTAATAATAAAATAATATGCATATACATTTATTATGAAATACATGTATTGGTCATTAAATAATAGTACATTAATAAATAATAATTAAAAATGATATGACAAATATACATTTATTCTGAAATAAATATGTTGGCCATTAAATACGTAAATAGTAAATTAATAAATAATAACGAAATATGCATATACATTTATTATGAAATAAATATATTGGTCATTATATAACAGTAAATTAATAAATAATGAAAAATTATGTGACAACTATACATTTATTATGAAATTAGTATATTGGCCCTAAAAATAAACAGTAAATGAACAAACAATAAAAATGAAAGAGGAGGTGACAAATATAAATTATTATGAAATACATGCAGTTTATAGGTCATGAAATAAATAGTAAATGAATGGATAGTTTTTAATATTTGATATTCAGCTTCACTGTTGCATTAACAAATGGTATTATTTATTTGTCTTCAAAAAGGTCCAAGGACAAAGACTCCCCTCCCGTCGAGGCTACTCCAGACCCTTTCAAAGAGGAATACTCCACTGTGGAAGAATGTTCCAGCGTTTTGCAGAGTTTGGACCAAAGTGTTGCAGATTACCTCAGTGTCGGTGCGGCGTCTGCGGCCCTTACTCCCGCTTGTCACAGCGCTTCCATGATGATGGTGGACCGCGACCTCTACTCCCAATCTGTGCACACGGAGCACCTTCCTGATATTTCGCCGTATGCTTGCTTTTATGGCGCTCCGAAGCCTCCAGTGCTTAAAGTGGGCTGGCTGGACAAGCTTTCACCACAAGGGTATGTGCTGCAAATATTATATGAACTCTCCTCTTGGTCTTTTACCGGTTTCCACCTCATTCTTTTGCAGGAAGCACGTCTTTCAAAGGCGCTGGGTGCGGTTCGACGGCGAGAGCCTGGCCTACTACAACAGCGACAAGGTAAGCAACACACGTGGGAGCGCGCAGGAAATCGATACGCAGCCTCATCGCCATTGCTCGCTTGGCGAGCCGGTGAAAGTGAGCAAGGACATAGTGATCTTTGGGCGCACTGTACAACGCGTCAATGCTGGCATCTCCCCAACTGACAGCAGCGAGGCAGGGAGGACGTGAGGTCACGCGCTTGGCATTTCTGCTTCTGTTTTGCTCAAATCTTCTTTGAAATGGTAGCGCTAAGACGACACAAACAAGCATTTAATCCCCTCAAATGTCTTTGTAGGCACAAGCAGGCTTGTTTTTGCCGCAGCAGAACATCACAATCAATGACGTGCGACCTGTTTGATGGCGCCTCGTTAATCACTTGCTAATTACACTCCTCTTTGCCCGCTCACGCACCACAACTCTCACTACACCCCCCCAACCCTGCTTTATTTATCAGGACACGCTTTGCCACCAACAAGGCGGTAATCATTGGGGAGCGAGTCAGCACTTTATTGTGCATTATTTTGTTTAGGGTACAAAAGTACGGTGTACAGTAAATACTCTAATTACAGCTGTGGTGTTTATCTACCTAAATGGACAGGAAAGCAGGGAATAAGTGGAGAGAGGCTGTTTGATAATGAATTATACATGATTTTACTTAAATAATGATGCTCACTTTGACCACTAAGGGCAGGCCTGGGCATTTATTTTGACTTGGGGGCCAAATTTAGAGGAAACAAAATGTGTCTGGGGGCGGGTATATCTATTTTTAGGAACACTAATACAAAACCTCACAATAATTTCTGATTGAATGCTAAAAATGCCTGAAAAAACGGAACAGAATTTTGAATTTTTTTACGGAATGAGACACCCAGATTGTACATGAAAATAAAGAATATGGGATTTACAATATTAATTATGAACGATAAAACACTGAATATTGACAACATATGAACGTCACACCCCCTCTCGATCGACATATTTTACAATCAAGCGTAACGCAACAAAAATGGAACAAACACAGCGAAATATGAACGCGAAGGTAAAAAAAAAACCCCCCATCTACAATCTGATACATCTGATATATCACTAAGCTTTGCGAACTTTGTTGTAAAAATCTCCTCCCGCGTCTCTCCCTGACACCCGCATTTCAGGCTGGCCGCTCTGGAAACACTCCACACTGCTCAGTGCCTCGTCTGAACTGCTGTGACGTAGATTACCATAGTAACTAATTAGATTACCATATTAACTAGTATATCATGCAAAAGTGCAGATTCCAACCATTGAAATACTTTGTATAGTTCAAGACTTACGGTCATTTGAAAACATCACTGCACATCATAATGGCAGAGACAGTTTCCATCTTAAAGATCTAAAAAATTATTTGGTAATGTCCGGCGAGCCAGATTGAAAAGCTGAAACCGCATGTGGCCCCCGGGCCTTAATTTGCCCAGGTCTGACTTAGGGCCCGATCTAAATGTTTGCTCTGATTAGCACGCACAAAGCTGATCTACTAAGCCTGGAGGATTGCGTCTCCTAAAATGAGGAAAACAAGCAGCGCATTCCACTTAGGAGAAGGTGCAAATATTATCATTCAGCACTCGCAAAGTGATTCATCAAGACGAGGAGCCAGTCCCAATACACCCCTTCGCCATACGTTTTAGCCATATCCCTACATTTATTTTTTATTTTGCATCAAGGGGTAGGGGGTATGAATCTAGCCCTTCAGAGCGAGGGGTTTCAGATGCTGACTATCCCAGAGAAAATTCCCCAATTCTTGCACACGTTATATAATATATTCACGTTTGTTTGTAACGTTAGGGCATACTTGCCAACCCTCCCGGTTTTACCGGGAGACTCCCGGTATTCAGCGCCTCTCCCGATAACCTCCCGGCAGAAATTTTCTCCCGACAAACTCCCGGAATTCAACCGGAGCTGGAGGCCACCCCCCCTCCAGCTCAATGCGCACCTGAGTGGGGACAGCCTGTTCTCACGTCCGCTTTCCCACAATATAAACAGCTTGCCTGTCCAATGACGTCATAACATCTACGGCTTTTAGAGAGTAGAGTGCACAACTGCGCACACAAGGAGACGAAGCAGAAGAACGAGGAAGTTACAGACATGGCGACGCCGTCGACGAGCAAGATGAAGAAATACGCTTTCAAGTTCCAAAACGAATGGAAACAAGAATTTCAGTTCATCCAGGACAGTTCGAAGGGGAAGGGGTATGTATGTTGCCTGTACATTTTGTAGAACAGACTTCTCCATTGAACACAGTGGCCAAAATGATATACTCATTCATGAACGGAGAAGTTAAACAGGACAATACTGCCATCTACTGGATAGCCTCTGGAACACTGAAATTCAAGTATTTATTTTATTTATATGAATAATAAAATAAATATATATATATATATATATATATATATATATATATATATATATATATATATATATATAGCTATAATTCACTGAAAGTCAAGTATTTAATACATATATATATCTATGAAATACTTGAGTTGGTGAATTCTAGCTGTAAATATACTGCCCTATTAACCACGCCCTTAACCACGCTCCCAACCATGCCCCCCGCCCCCAACCACGGCCCCCGCCCCACCCCTGACCACACCCCCCACCCCCCGGTATTGGAGGTCTCAAGGTTGGCAAGTATGCGTTAGGGAGCTAGCCACGCCAGCTAAAGTTAGGCTAAAAATACTGACGAAAATCTTGCAAATGTGAAAACGTCAACGTTACATACCTTCAAAAAATTCACAAGAGACAACAATCATCGATGGCGGCTTCTTCTCTGTGTAGTTAGCCCTCATTGCCCACACCGCCCAAGTGGTGGAGAAGGTGAAAAGACAAGCTGCGGCCCTTTGCAAACTAGCATCGTCAGATTGACTGCGAAACGAGGACGCTAAACTTTGGATAACCTGCGACCAAAACAACACCTCATAGCAATATGACGCAGCTAGAGCAGCGATTGGGCAGGCACATCACAGTGGACCCCTCAGCAAGGCCAGACCGAGGGCAATGAATGAAGAACGAGAGGTACTAATCAACAAATGACTTGAAATACTTGCTAGAGAAAATCGGCGGAGCGGAAAACACCACCTGCAAAAAGTGCGGCTTAGGTGAGGAAACCACAGAACATGTGCTATTCGACTGCCCAGTCACTTCTTATTTGGGAAAGAACAGGCCTGCCAGACGTCTCCCTAAGCGGGCACCTGGCAGCCTAGGTTTCACCCAGTTCAACAACTGCGAGCAAACCGCTCAGTCAGCATTAATAGCACTGATGAGTTGAATGTAAACAACAAAAGTGTGCCACCACCAACAACAACAGTAGCAACCTTTTCAAGCGCATGCAAAGGTGATGGATGCTGATCAATCATGATACTTTAAATGCAAGGACTGCCATCTTTTAGCGTTAATAAAAAGCAATGCAGCCACGGTTATTACGCTATTGTTTTTTTAAAAAACTAATTATAGACCTTGGTGGTTATTTGCTATTGCAGACAATCCAACCAGCGATTATAGGAGACATGCTGTTCAAAGAGTACCGTATTTTCCGTACTATAGGGCGCACCGGATTATAAGGCGCATAGCCGATGAATGGTCTATTTTCGATCTTTTTTTATATATAAGGAGCACCGGATTATAGAGCGCATTAAAGGAGTCATATTATTATCATTTTTTTTCTAAATTGAAAACACGTCCTTGTGGTCTACATAACATGTAATGGTGTTTTTTTAGTCAAAGTGTTGCATAGATTATGTTTTACAGATCCTCTTTAAGCCGCTTTCTGACAATCGATTCCGGATGCGCTGTTTTGTGGGCGGTCTTATTTACGTGCCTCACCTTCGGCAGCATCTTCTCCCCGTCATCTTTGTTGTAAATGGTAAATGGGTTGTACTTGTATGGCGCTTTTCTACCTTTTTAAAGGCCTACTGAAACCCACTAATGAGCCCTTTTACCTAAGTTACGGTCAGAGCGAAAAAAAAACCCCATCCTGCACTGCACTCTAGTCCTTCACTCTCACGTTTCCTCATCCACGAATCTTTCATTCTGGCTCAAATTAATGGGGTAATCGTCGCTTTCTGGGTCCGAATCGCTCTCGCTGCTGGTGTAAACAATGGGGAAATGTGAGGAGCCTTTCAACCTGCGACGTCACGCTACTTCCGGTACAGGCAAGGCTTTTTTTTATCAGCGACCAAACGTTGCGAACTTTATCGTCGATGTTCTCTACTAAATCCTTTCAGCAAAAATATGGCAATATCGCGAAATGATCAAGTATGACACATAGAACGGATCTGCTATCCCCGTTTAAATAAAAAAAAATCATTTCAGTAGGCCTTTAAGGAACTCAAAGCGCTTTGACACTATTTCCACATTCACCTATTCACACATTCACACATTCACACACTGATGGCGGGAGCTGCCATGCACGGCGCTAACTAGGCACATCAGGAGCAAGGGTGAAGTGTCTTGCTCAAGGACACAACGGACGTGACTAGAATGGTAGAAGGTGGGGATTGAACCAGTAACCCTCAGATTGCTGGCACGGCCACTCTCCCAACTTCCCCACGCCGTTGTAGTGGTGTAGCGTGCAAGGACGGGAGTGGAAGAAATGTCATAAGATGGAGCAAACTGTTTTAATGACATTCAGACTTTACTTCAATCAATAACGCAGCAGCATCTTATCATCCGGAAACAACAACAATGTATCCCTTGAAAAAACGTCCGACCGGAACTCTCTAATAACTAAAGTTCCTTGGGTGAATAATGTAAACTCACTACACCGGTATGTTTTAGCGCTTTCATGGCAAGTATACTGACAGATATAAGTAAGAACTTTATACTTTTTTATATTAGAAATGGCAACAGCGGAGAATGAATGTCCCATAACAAGAAGATAGAGTAAAAGAAGACGCTTATTGACTACGATAATGATTTATGCAGATCGTAAATACAGATCAGCAGGTACCAGAAGGTAAGAAAAGTTGCTTTTGCATAATATTGCGAAACAAAACGCCAGATAATATGTCTTACCTTATACACACACCAGAATAATACTCGTATGTTGACCAGGGTGTACCCCGCCTTCCGCCCGATTGTAGCTAAAATAGGCTCCAGCACCCCCCGCCACCCCGAAAGGTATAAGCGGTAGAAATAGATGGATGGATGGATGTTGGAGCACATCAAGCGGTGCGGCTTCATAGCTTACCAAAGTCGTACTAAACATTTTGATGGATTTTTGAGCGCCGTGTGTTGTTCTATATTTTCAATGGAACATCTCAAATGTTGGTGTTTACTTTAATCATATTGCCATCATAGTACAGTCTACGTGTACCTCTTATGTTTGACTGCCATCTACTGGCCACACTTATCATTACACCATGTCCCAAATAAAATTGCTTTGAGGTCGGTAAGCAACACCAGAATTAATCCGTACATTAGGCGCACTGTCGAGTTTCAAGGAAAAAAAAAGATTTTAAGTGCGCCTTATAGTCTGGAAACCACGGTACATCGCTCTAATTGTAGCTCCAGGGACAGAAATGGACACTCACGATGTCAATGTTCTTTTAGAGATAGTTATTGTGGCTTTACCCTTAAAGTTTCTACATTTTACTCTTAGATCTTACTAGAAACGACAGAAATGGACTTGTTTTTCTGGAAATGAACGCAACAAGGCTTTAGTGTAGCTCAGTAAGGAAGGAAGTGTCATGGTGTGCTATTGCCTACAGGAAAAGCATTCCCATGCTGGTCCTCGCTGCCAAACTTTTAACACCTCGAAAACTCTCTTTTGTAGTCGGAAATCCAACAGGGATCCGTCAGCCCCAGACAGAACTAATCGCACTTAATCACAACAGTCGCGGCTTGAAAAGGTCTCTGGTGATGTCATCTACGGGGTAGCCCAGGTGGCGTGGGAGAGAAGCGAGATCACCGGTCTCACTTGTTCCTGCCAGATGGAACTGCCCGTCCGTCTCTCATCAATTCACGCTTTTTCGCACGATTTCGTCAAGACCCGGGATGGGGTGAGGCGACTGAGGGCCGCGGGGGAACGACCTGGGATAACGCCACGGGTCTTTAGAGGGAGTCCTTGGGGTCGTGTTGTGCGATGGATGAGAACGAAGCAGAGGGATGATTCTCCAGGGGGGAGGACTTTCCTTGCAAAGCTCAGCTGGACACAACATTAGGTACACATCAAATTAAATTGACATGTCATGATAAACATGGTACGTACCATGATGCAGCAATTCCATCCATCCATTTTCTACCGCTTGTCCCTCTAGGGTCGCAGGGGCAATTAAAAAAAACACCATATATATATTTTTTTACGTTACATGTTGACATTGTGATAATTTTACCTGTCTGTACTATAGTTTATTTTACATGGAGTTTTAAAATGATGTGTATTTTACTGCTCTTTCAATTGAATTTATGGTCTAATCTTTTTACTGTTTTTTTTGTAGACTATTGTAAACGCTGTCCAGGAACAAAATATTAAAAATAGCCTTTTGGCTAATCCTGGTACATTTACAACAATGTTGATTAATGTACACTGTCTCTGGTAAATTAATAAATAAATCAATAAATAAATCAAAGCCACAATATTCATTACCATATTGACCCATATAGAATATAGAATACTTGACCTTTCTTTTTCAAGAAAATGTTTAAAAAAAAATTAGAATCTAAAACTACTCCTAACTAACCTTTGCAACCCTTTCCCCCCTAGGGATCTCTTTTTCACTAGGTTTTGTGTGTGTGAGTGACAGGAAAAAAAGCTCTGACTCAGTTGAAATAAAATCTGCAATCTACTGGTATGTATAATAGCAAATAAAATGAATAATAGTAGTGTAATCATAATAATCATACTAATAATGGCTCTATTATAATTTAGATTTTAATAAAACAATAATGAATAGGCTCTAGCACCCGCGACACCGAACGGGACAAGCGGTAGAAAATGGATGGATGAATGGATGTTTTATTTGACTCAAAATCCACATTGTTTTTTTTTAAATTAAAACCAAAACTACTCCTCTGTTGTTAGCTAACCTTTGCAACCTTTTCCCCCTCCTAGGGGTCTCTTTTTCACTAGGTTTTGTGTGTGTGAGTGACAGGAAAAAAAGCTCTGACTCAGTTGAACTAAAATCTGCAATCTGCTGGTATGTATAAAAATAATAGCACATACAATAAATAATAGTGTAATCATAATAAAAATACTAATAATGGCTCTATTATAATTTAGATTTTAATAAAATAATAGTGAATAGGCTCTAGCACCCGCGACCCCGAAAGGGACAGGCGGTAGAAAATTGATGGATGGATGGATGTTTTATTTTAATCAAAATCCACATTGTTTTTAAAAAAAATAGAATCAAAACTACTTCTCTGTTGTTCGCTAACCTTTGCAACCTTTTCCCCCTCCTGGGGGGGTCTCTTTTTCACAAGGTTTTGTGTGTGTGAGTGACAGGGAAAAAAAGCTCTGACTCAGTTGAAATAAAATCTGTAATCTGCTGGTACGTATAAAAATAATAGCAAATAAAATAAATAATAGTGTAATCATTATAACAATACTAATAATGGCTCTATTATAATTTAGATTTTAATAAAATAATAGTGAATAGGCTCTAGCACCCGCGACCCGAAAGGGACAGGCGGTAGAAAATTGATAGATGGATGAATGTTTTATTTTAATCAAAATCCACATTGTTTTTTTTAAATTAAAACCAAAACTACTCCTCTGTTGTTCGCTAATCTTTGCAACCTTTTTCCCCGCCTAGGGGGTCTCTTTTTCACAAAGTTTTGTGTGTGTGAGTGACAGGAAAAAAAGCTCAGACTCAGTTGAAATAAAATCTGCAATCTGCTGGTATGTATAAAAATTATAGCAAATAAAAATAAATAATAGTGTAATCATAATAATAATACTAATAATGGCTCTATTATAATTTAGATTTTAATAAAATAATAATGAATAGGCTCTAGCACCCGCGATCCCGAAAGGGACAAGTGGTAGAAAATTGATGGATGGAGGGATGTTTTATTTTAATCAAAATCCACATTGTTTTTTAAAAATTAAAATCAAAACTACTCCTCTGTTGTTTGCTAACCTTTGCAACCTTTTCCCCCTCCTAGGGGGTCTCTTTTTCACAAGGTCTTGTGTGTGTGAGTGACAGGAAAAAAAGCTCTGACTCAGTTGAAATAAAATCTGCAATCTGCTGGTATGTATAAAAATAATAGCAAATAAAATAAATAATAGTGTAATCATTATAATAATACTAATAATGGCTCTATTATAATTTAGATTTTAATAAAATAATAGTGAATAGGCTCTAGCACCCGCGACCCCGAAACGGACAAGCGGTAGAAAATGGATGGGATGGATGGATATCCAGTGGTACTGGTACTACAGTTTGGGAATCAAACCTAGTGTTGTGAGAGCGTAGCATAGTTTATAGAACAGAATTATGCCCGTGACTACATATTGTTTGCTCGTCTTAGGTGAGATTTAGAGCAGTAAGTCAATGCGTTGAGTAGCTTTGTGCTAAAGAAGACTACACATATATGCAGTAAGTAGAGCATAAAAAAAACTAAGTGAGCTTTTCACATCCGCCAGTTGGTGTCCTCGTGGCTCCATTGCAAATGGACTCTAAACCTCCCAACCTCCCGGTGTCTTGTTTTCCCTGTTTCTCCTATCCACATGGTGCCTCCATTGTTGTGTGCTTCAGCTCCAGTGGTTCTGCCTTAATTGCTCCGTGAAGTTTATAGGGCTTGTTTTGACTTTCTTAGGCAGAAAATAAAGACAGAAATGTGTCAAGATGATGACAAAAAAGAACTAGACGAGAGTGCTAGGACGACGAAGGTGAGTCAGGTGTGTTACCTCAGATAGTTAGACGTCATTGCTTCTTTTGTCCTCTCGTCTTTTGCCTTGACCCCCTCTTTTCATCAGTTTTCCCCTCGAGTATTTATAGATGCACAAGTCGCAATTAAACAACTTTCTCCTGCCTGACCCCCAAACCGAAATGGAGACAATTAATTAGTGTTAAAGCATAATAAAGCTGTAATGATCAGCTACAGAGCTCATTGTGACAACCCTCTGCTCGCCTTGCGCTAACTCTACATCTGAAGTACTGCACACAAAAGGGGGATAATTTGTGGAAACACTGTTTTTCTCCGCCATTATTTTTTTAGACAAGTCTATTGACCACTTATTGACTTGAAATTTCTCACACACAGTTGTACAGAACACCCACTGGAGCGTTGCTAGCCGAATCACCACAGCACCCGGTGCGCACCTTTTGGAGAATGAAAAGCACATGTGTGTCACATTTAAGCATGATTGCTTGGAAAAAACATGGCCCCTGTCAAACAGATTCTCCGTAAGTCATCGACCATCTGTCGAATGATTATCAATCAATCAATCAAATCCATCAAAGTTTATTGATATAGCCCTTAATCACAAGTGTCTCAAATGGCTGCACAAGCCACGACAACATCCTTGGCTCAGATCCCATATCAGGGCAAGAAAAAACTCAACCCAATGTGATACAATGAGAAACCTTGGAGGGGACCGCAGATGTGGGGACCGGTGCAATGGACGTCGAGTGGATCTAGTTAATAGTGTGAGAGTCCAGTCCATAGTGGGGCCAGCAGGAGATCATCTTGAGTGAAGACAGGTCAGCAGCGCAGAGACGTCACCAACTGATGCACAGATGAGTGGTCCACCCGGGGTCCCGACTTTGAACACCTAGCGTCTCATCTCTGGTCACCTGATAACCTCTCCACGCAGGAGAGGGGGGGAAGAACAGAAAAGAGACAGCAGATCAACTGGTCTAAAAAGGGGGTCTATTTAAAGGCTAGCGTATACAAATGAGCTTTAAAGGCCTACTGAAACCCACTACTACCGACCACGCAGTCTGATAGTTTATATATCAATGATGAAATCTTAACATTGCAACACATGCCAATACGGCCGGGTTAGATTAGTAAAGAGCAATTTTAAATTTCCCGCGAAATATTTTGCTGAAAACGTCTCGGTATGATGACGTCTGCGCATGACGTCACGGATTGTGCGGACATATTGGGACACCATTGTGGCCAGCTATTAAGTCGTCTGTTTTCATCGCAAAATTCCACAGTATTCTGGACATCTGTGTTGGTGAATCTTTTGCAATTTGTTCAATGAACAATGAAGACAGCAAAGAAGAAAGCTGTAGGTGGGATTGGTGTATTAGCGGCTGGCTGCAGCAACACAACCAGGAGGACTTTGAGTTGGATAGCAGACGCGCTACCGTGAGTACAGCTTTGGCTTCCAAACATTTGATCACTTGCCCGTACGTGCGTGCCGCTATGTGCATGTCACGTACGTAACTTTGGAAAAATATATGTGCTGTATGAACTTTACGGAGGTGAACGGTACTTTGGGCTGTGGGATTGAGTGTGTTGTGCGGGTGTTTGATTTGTATTGGTGGGTTGTATGGATGGGAGGCGGCAGGTGTTTGTTATGCGGGATTAATTTGTGGCATATTAAATATAAGCCTGGTTGTGTTGTGGCTAATAGAGTATATATATGTCTTGTGTTTATTTACTGTTTTAGTCATTCCCAGCTGAATATCAGGTCCCACCCGCCTCTCACAGCATCTTCCCTATCTGAATCGCTTCCACTGCCCTCTAATCCTTCACTCTCACTTTCCTCAGCCACAAATTTTCATCCTCGCTCAAATTAATGGGGTAAACGTCGCTTTCTCGGTCCGAATCGCTCTCGCTGCTGCTGGCCAAGATTGTAAACAATGTGCAGATGCGAGGCGCTCCACAACCTGTGACGTCACGCTACTTCCGGTACAGGCAAGGCTTTTTTATCAGTGACCAAAAGTTGCGAACTTTATCGTTGATGTTCTCTACTAAATCCTTTTAGCAAAAATATGGCAATATCGCGAAATAATCAAGTATGACACATAGAATGGACCTGCTATTCCCGTTTAAATAAGACAATTTCATTTCAGTAGGCCTTTAAGATGGGACTGAAATGCTTCTACTGAGGTAGCATCTCTAACTGTTACCGGGAGGGCATTCCAGAGTACTGGAGCCCGAATAGAAAATGCTCTATAGCCCGCAGACTTTTTTTGGGCTCTGGGAATCACTAATAAGCCTGAGTTCTTAGAACGCATATTTCTTGCCGGGACATATGGTACAATACAATCAGCAAGATAGGATGGAGCACAGGAAGCCAGTGCAGGTGAGCCAGTATAGGTGTATATATATGTAGGTATATATGTATATAAAGGTATATACAGTATAGGCGTAATATGATTAAACTTTCTTGTTTTTGTCAAAAGTCTAGCAGCCGCATTTTGTACCAACTGTAATCTTTTAATGCTAGCCCTATCAAACTTTGAGGATATTTTCCTTTGATTTTGGGATATCTGTATTACGTATCATGTATGCTAGCATGACTTCTTAAGCATTGCTGTGAAAACCCCAGGAGTGGGACAGAATGAGGCACCTCAATCGATCAATCAATCAAACTTTATTAGTAAAATGCTTTTCATACATAAAAGAAATGCTACGCAAAGTGCTTTACAAAGTTAAAAACAATACCCCGGTGAACCATATCCCTCATTTTCACATACGTACGCACGGACACAGACACCACACACACGCACACACGCACACACACACACACACACACACACACACACGCACACACACACACAGCATATGCAACTATAATAATAATAATAGATTTTATTTGTATAAAGCACTTTATATTGAGTAAACAATCTCAAAGTGCTACAGTGTATTAACAAAAAAATAAAATACAATAAAAAAAAGATAATAAATAAAAATAAAAACTAGAACAGCCAAATAGACTGGACAAATGATTGCATGGCCGAGTACAGAGGCGACATGTGAGTAAACACTATCACAGGAGCCATCTGCACCAGGAGCTAATCAGACCATGGCCACCAGGACGCTGACACAAAAGCGCCCCCACAAGCACGGCCCATAACCCCTGAGGCAGATGGCTCATTTGGGGAATGTTGGAAAAATAACAATAATAAAACTTGTAACATTTAGTACAGGGGTGTCCAAAGTGGCCCGGGGACCATTTGTGGCACGGAGCTCGAGTTTTGTTGGCCCATAGCATATTGTCGAAATAAAATCATCGCACAAATTACAGTAGAAATGTTCGAAAAAATGAGCAAAAATATGTAAGATAATCAAAAAAAGCTGACATTTTGATACTAATGAATAATAATAATTAGTGCTGCAGCTATCGATTATTTTGGGAATGGAGCAGTCTATCAATTATTTTGTTCGATTCATTGAGTAGTTGGATAAAACTCAATTCATAGTCTCAATGCATATTTTTGTACTAAATGATTTTGCTTGCTAACCTTCATTCCTTTTTTTGTAACAACTGCACATCAACATTGAAATCGCTCTTTCACGAAAAGAACGCTCACCTTTTCGTCACCATACAGATCAAGTCGTCACCCACACGCCACCGCTCTCATGTATGCTCTATTGCACGTATTTAATGTTACGGGCACTCTCTGCAGTCCCAATTTGATCAATTTGTATTGGTTGATTAACTGAGGCGACAGAATATAGAGCAGGGGTGTCAAACTCATTTTAGTTCGGTGGCCACATGGAGAAAAAACTACTCCTAAGTGGGCAGGACTGGTAAAATCACAGAACGATAACTTAAAAATAAACGCAACTTCAGATTGTTTACTTTGTTTAAAAATAGAACAAGCTCATTCTGAAATTGTACAAATCATAATGGTTTTTTTTGTTTTTCTTACAATTACCTGTTGCGGTTAATAGTATATATACTTTATTTGTGGTTGTTTATATTTTCTGAATAAATTATGTTGGTTTTGAATTTTCAATCTATCAAGATAAAAAAATAATATCAAAATCAAATTACAGTAAGTTATTTATGTAGTTTGATCATTTTCCTCGACTGATGTACTAACATCATGTGGTTTATTTTGTACATATGTAGCATCATCTACAAAGATACAAAGACTTGCTATTGCGACATCTAGTGGACACATTTAGAACATTGTTTCTTTCATTCAAACATTTCAGGTTAATTTTAATACTTAGCAAACTCATTCCGTGGGCCGGATAAAACCTGTTTGCGGGCCTGATCCGGCCCTCGGGCTGTACGTTTGACACCCCTGATATAAAGCGAAGCTTTTTAAAAAAAAAATAAAAAAAAATCGAATCGAATTGAATCCGTTATTGTTGCAGCCAAAATAATACCCTTTGTCACCTTCAACACAAAGCTGACACCAAGTTTTGTTTTTTAAATATAGAATTTTTCTCACAAAATAAAAACAATGCTTTGACTTTTCAACAAGTGTCCCTTGGTGGAAAAAAGTTTGGACACCTCTGATGTAATATCTGTGAGGCAGCTTCATATAATGATGTCTCTTTTTGCATCATCTCACATTTTCTTTCTCCCTCTCCTTGGCCTTACACGTGGACCTAATTTCTCTCCGTTTTTTTTTTCTTTTTATAACTCCCCTCTGACTCTACCAGCTGATATTTTTGGCTGCTGGGATTTTTTTCCTTTGTGCACGGCAAGGTCAGCAGCTTAATTAAGGAATGGCAAGAGGGAGTCAAAAGTTCACAGCCTTCGTCTTTGCATTATTTCCTCCTATGTGCTGCAAACAACCCACAGTCAGGTCCATGGTGTTGAAGAGAGAGAACATTTTTCTGTTACTTTGCAATGATAATGACAGCAAGAGCATGAATAATGCAATCTGTGTCATTTTCACACCATGGTAGCGACATAATGCAGCGTTCCCCTGATGGGCAGAACATGGCCTTATTCCTGCAGATTTAAGGGCATTTCTTTGTCCCATCACGGCTTGGATGCTGATTGGAAACGATGCCCTCATATCCGCATTTCTTGCTCTTGTTCACACCTCCAAATGACAGCACTTAAATTGCCGACGTCAGGTAAAAAGTAGTAAAAAGTGTCCCATCCTTGCTTGTTTGGATGCTTTACATGACGGGGAAAACACGGAAAAGTACGCCAAACCTCACTTTACCCAGCAACACTTTGTGTGGAGCCTCAGGAAAGACATGCACGACCCTTTTTTTAAATATTTGAGATTTTTGCTTTGATATGATGCCAGTGCTTTGTGCTAATGCAGTGTCAAATTTACGACTTTTTACTTTTTTCTTCATGCGCTGTATTATTGACATCAAATTCATATGTTCAAGTCATAGCGCTACTTTTGTATATGCTCCAATTAAGGCCTCTCTTTAGCTAACGAGTGAGTATTCTATAGTCTATTTTATAGACTCTATAGCAGACCTGGGCAAATTAAGGCCCGGGGGCTGCTGCATGTGGCCCGTTAAGCTTTTCAATCTGACCCGCCGGACATTCCCAAATATTTTTTTTAGATCTTTAAGATGGAAACTGTAGCTGCCATTATGATGTGCAGTGATGTTTTCAAATTACCATAAGTCTTGAACTATACAAAGTATTTCAATGGTTGGAATCTGTGCTTTTGCATGATATACTAGTTACTATGGTAATCTAATTAGTTACTATGGTAATCTAAGTCACAGCAGCTCAGATGAGGCACCAACTAGTGTGGGTGGGGAGCGTTTCCACAGAGTGTTTTCGGAGCCTTAAATGCGGGTGTCAGGGACAGACGCGGAAGGACATTTTTACAACAAAGTTCTAAAGCTTAGTGATATATCAGATCGTAGGTGGGTTTTTACCCGTCGTGTTCATATTTCGCTGTGTTTGTTGCGTTTCGCTTGATTGTAAAATATATCGACCGAGAGGGGGTGTGACGTTCATGTGTTTTCAATATTCCGTGTTTTATCAATCGTAGTAAATAATGTAAATCCCACATTCTTTATTTTCATGTACATTCTGGGTGTCTCATTCCGTAAAACAATTTAAAATTCCGTTCCGTTTTTTCAGCCGTTTTTAGCATTCAATCAGAAATTATTGTGAGGTTTTGTATTAGTGTTCCTAAAAACAGATATACCCGCCCCCAGACACATTTTTTTCTCTAAATTTGGCCCACGAGTCAAAATAATTGCCCAGGCCTGCCCTTAGTGGTCAAAGTGAGCATCATTATTTAAGTAAAATCATGTATAATTCATTATCAAACAGCCTCTCTCCACTTATTCCCTGCTTCCCTGTCCATTTAGGTAAATAAACACCACAGCTGTAATCAGAGTATTTACTGTACACCGTACTTTTGTACCCTGAACAAAATAATGCAGAATAAAGTGCTGACTCCCCAATGATTCTGGGTGTCTCAATCAGTAAAAAAATTTAAAATTCCGTTCTGTTTTTGAAGGTAGTCTGTCATAACGTTTTTAGCATTCAATCAGACATAATTGTGAGGTTTTGTATTAGTGTTCCTGAAAATAGATATACCAGCCCCCCAGACACATTTTTTTCTCTAAATTTGGCCGAGTCAAAATAATTGCCCAGGCCCTACTCCATAGTATAGTGCGTGGTCTACAAAAGCAAATAATCGCCAATGTGTCTAGCGTCGGGTCAAAAATCATTGGAACTGCATTTTCTTTGTCAAATTTTGCCTATCATTCATAATCCTTATGTATTTTTTTATGCATTCTAAATTGTAAATAAATGGGATCCTTAAGTCTGCTTACAATGGAGCCTATAGGAATCGCTCTATTCTGCCAACAAAGCCCTTAAAAACATCCAAACACCTCCATTAATATTTTATATACATGATGTAAGTATGTAATGTAGTAATGGTCAGATTTATAATAACATGTATTATTTACATATTTTGCTCATTTTAAGCATATGCTGCAAATTAATTTAGAAAACGCATCACATTTGTGTTTTGTTTTCTTCATCACTGATTACAACTCACTGCAGACTTCTTGAGAGCCAACAAACATAATAAAACATCACCTACTGTACAAGGCCTGCTGTCATTAGGACGCCGACTGATAGAATCTTTTTATAGTCTTTTGATGAAGAATGAGTCATAATTTTCTCAAAGAAAAGGGTGTTGGAACCAAGCGTCTTTTCGTGTCGTTCTCGCCATACCGGGTCTAAATTGGCTGTCAAAGTGTACCAACTTGTCGGACTACGTCCTCATCCTTTTACTATTCAGGTGAGAGGCATGATTTTTTATCTAGAATAAACTTCCTTGAGTAGGGAAGCGAGGAAACAGGTTAGCTCTCGATAATGTCAACATTGGCACACTCGCAAGAGATCACAGCGCCGCTATAAATAATTAGTCTGCGTTAGCGCTTATAATAACAACATCACTAATTCTTGGTTAAAGGCCTACTGAAACCCACTACTACCGACTACGCAGTCTGATAGTTTATATATCAATGATGAAATCATAACATTGCAACACATGCCAAACGTTAGATTAGTAAAGTGCAATTTTAAATTTCCCGAGAAATATCCTGCTGAAAACGTCTCGGTATGATGACGTTTGCGCGTGACGTCACGGATTGTAGCGGACATTTTGGGACACCATTGTGGCCAGCTATTAAGTCATCTGTTTTCATCGCAAAATTCCACAGTATTCTGGACATCTGTGTTGGTGAATCTTTTGCAATTTGTTTAATGAACAATGGAGATAGCAAAGAAGAAAGCTGTAGGTGGGAAGCGGTGTATTAGCGGCCGGCTGCAGCAACACAAACACGTAGCGGCTACGTCGTAGCCAGTGTTTCATCGTTTACATTCCCGAACGATGACAGTCAAGCTTTACCATTGGCCTGTGGAGAACTGGGACAACAAAGATTCTTACCAGGAGGATTTTGAGTTGGATATGCATGCTTGTGGAGATGGGACAACAGAGACTCTTACCAGGAGGACTTTGAGTTGGATACGCGCTACCGTGAGTACGCAGCTGCGGCTTCCAAACATTTGATCGCTTGCCCGTACGTGCGTGCGGCAATGTGCATGTCACATACGTAACTTTGGGCAAATATATGTGCTGTATGAACTTTGCGGAGGTGAACGGTACTTTGGGCTGTGGGATTGAGTGTGTTGTGCGGGTGTTTGATTTGTATTGGTGGGTTGTATGGACGGGAGGGGGGAGGTGTTTGTTATGTGGGATTAATTTGTGGCATATTAAATATAAGCCTGGTTGTGTTGTGGCTAATAGAGTATATATATGTCTTGTGTTTATTTACTGTTTTAGTCATTCCCAGCTGAATATCAGGTCCCACCCGCCTCTCACAGCGTCTTCCCTATCTGAATCGCTTCCACTGCCCTCTAGTCCTTCAATCTCACTTTCCTCATCCACAAATCTTTCATCCTCGCTCAAATTAATGGGGAAATCGTCGCTTTCTCGGTCCGAATCGCTCTCGCTGCTGGTGGCCATGATTGTAAACAATGTGCAGATGTGAGGAGCTCCACAACCTGTGACGTCACGCTACTTCCGGTACAGGCAAGGCTTTTTTATCAGCGACCAAAAGTTGCGAACTTTATCGTCGATGTTCTCTACTAAATCCTTTCAGCAAAAATATGGCAATATCGCAAAATGATCAAGTATGACACATAGAATGGACCTGCTATCCCCGTTTAAATAAGAAAATCTCATTTCAGTAGGCCTTTAATATTCAAGTCACGAAATGTAAGCAGAGTACTTTTATTGGGTTTTATGGGCGGAATAGAAGACCTCCCATTGGCTCCGCTGCAAGCGGATATTTAATTTTTTTCGAGTTAGAATGCAAAAAAAAATATATACATCCGTCGTCAAGTCTTTCATAATGATTGTGAACGATAGGCAAAATAACAAAGACATTTTTTTAAAATTAACTCTGCAAGATGACAATACAGTAGCTGCATTTGTAATATCATGAGTGGTGAGCATTCACCAACTTCATCTATCTTTGCATACGCTTTACAACGTTGCCCCTGATGCCCCCTGCCCCCAACCCAATAAAGCAAAACTGCACATTTTGGAGTGACCTTTTTACTTCGGTCATCCCAAGGCACACCTGTGCAACGATCATCTATTCAGCATCTTCATATGTCACTAGTTTTACATCTTTCAGTTCAGCTCATGAATGATACAGGAGGAGCAAAAACAAAAGTTTGGCGTTTGTATTTTTGTAATAATAATAATGGTAATAATTGCTTCCAGGTTTGACTGTGGGAAAATAATTTCTGCAAAGTAGTAATAATAATAAATCGAATATATATTCATAGCAAATGCTGTGAATACTTATGTAAATGTGATTTTTTTTCTTCTATTTTTAACAAATGTACTAAATTTGTTAAAAAAAAACTTTTTAGGACAAAAATGAAATTATTCCATTTTGGAATAAGGCTGTAACATAACAAAATGTGGAAAAAGTGAAGCGCTGTGAATACTTTCCAGATGCACTGTATACTAATTCTGCACTTTTGAATGTTGGAATAGAGTTGAGCAGCTGGGTAAACAGTCCATGAAATTAAAGATGAAAAAACTTCCAAGGTGAGGTTATATTCTCCTTAATGAAGTTACTGTAAAACCAAGCACACAAAAGGAAATTACATCATTATACACAAAGTGCACGCACACCTAAGAATCTTGTTAAACTCTTATTAGCATCGCCATTGTTTTAAACTTGTACAAACATTTAACACATGAGATTTAAACGAAATAAAATTGACTAAAACCAAAAAATTACATTTATACTTCGAGAATATATAGTCACCAAAGTGTGTCAACAAATATCGACTGCTAACTTTGTACTACTAGGCCAGTCTAGTGCTCTGCACTGTAAAATGACTCGCTACAGAAACCTCTGTTGCTCAAACCGCAAACTAATTTTAAAACAAAAAAGTAGTAACTGTTTTGTGGAGCGTGATTGCCAGGAGAAGCCAGAAGTGTTACTTTCCTGTATCGCAAAATCTTAAAGAAAAAAATAAGTCAAACCGTAATAAATTGTTTTGCAAATGTTGAATGTTTGGAAAATCTTGATGTGGTCAAAGGGAGTTATGTTTTTCTTTCCACTCTTTCGTGCATTCCGAATACTTAGCGTATTTTTCGGACTATAAGGCGCACTTAAAATCCTTTCATTTTCTCTGAAATCGACAGTGCGCCTTATAACCCGGTGCGCCTAATGTACGGAATAATTCTGGTTGTGCTTACTGGCCTTGAAGCAATTTTATTTGGTACATGATGTAATGATAAGTGTGACCAGTAGATGGCAGTCACACATAAGAGATACGTGTAGACTGCAATATGACGCCAGTAAACGACACCAAAACTTTAAATGTTCCTTTGAAAATAAAGAACATTATCAATCAATCAATCAATCAATCAATGTTTATTTATATAGCCCTAAATCACAAGTGTCTCAAAGGGCTGTACAAGCCACAACGACTACACACGGCACTCAAAAATCTGTCAAAATGTTTTAGTACGGCTTTGAAGCAGCACCGCTTGATGGATTGTCGTCCCATTACGGCTACCGTAGTCCATATTTGCCAACCTTGAGACCTTCTAATTCGGGAGATTTATAGCGGGGGTGTATATTGTAGCCCGGAAGAGTTAGGGATGCAAGGGATTCTGGGTATTTGTTCTGTTGTGTTTATGTTGTGTTACGGTGCGGATGTTCTCCCGAAATGTGTTTGTCATTCTTGTTTGGTGTGGGTTCACAGTGTGGCGCATATTTGTAACAGTTTTAAAGTTGTTTATACGGTCACCCTCAGTGTGACCTGTATGGCTGTTGATCAACTATGTCTTGCAGTCACTTTCATGTGTATGCGGAAGCCGCATACAACGTGTGACTGGGCCGGCACGCTGTTTGCATGGTGAAAAAGCGGACGCGTCGACAGGTTGTAAAGGACGCTAGAGGCAGTGCCATCACGGCATGCCCTTAATATTGTTGTCCTGGTGAAAATCGGGAGAAATTCGGGAGAATGGTTGCCCCGGGAGATTTTCGGGAGGTGCACTGAAATTCGGGAGTCTCTCTGAAAAATTGGGAGGGTTGGCAAGTATGCCGTAGTCAGAGATACGAGTATTACTATGGTGTGTGTATAAGGACCGCAAAATGGCACCCATTAGCAGACATATTATCTGGCGTTTTGTTTCACAATATTATGCAAAACCAACTTTTCTTACCTTCTGGTACCCGCTGACGTGTATTTGAGATCTGCATAAGTCCTGAAAATTTGCACACGTCCGTCACTGTAGTCCGTTCCGATGCCGTAGTCGATAAGCTTCTTCTTTTTCACTATCTTCTTGTTATGGGACATTCATCCTCTGCTGTTGCCATTTATAATATAAAGTAGTGTAAAGTTCTAACTTATATCTCGCTATGGAAGCGTTAAAAACTACCAGTATAGTGGGTTTACATAATTCATCCACGGATTTTTAGTTATTAGAGAGTTCCAGTCGGACGGTTTTTCACGGGACACATTTGTTGCACTAGTGAGCCACGGATAAGAAGATGCTGCTCCGTTATTGATTTAAGTAAAGTCTGAATGTCATTAAAACAGTTAGCGCCATCTTTTAACACTTCTTCCACTTCCGTCCTTGCACGCTACACCGCTACAACAAAGATGACGGGGAGAAGACGCTGTCGAAGGTGAGCCACGTAAATAAGACCGCCCACAAAACGGCGCATCCTGCAACGACTATGAGAAAGCGACTTGAAGATGATCTGTAAAACATAATCTATGCAACATTTTGACCAAATAACCACCATTACATGTTATGTAGACCACAAGGAAATGTTTTCAATTTAGAAAAATAAATCATAATATGACCCCTTTAATGCGCCTTTTTTGTAGGAAAAAAGACCTGAATTGACCCGCTCATCGGCAGTGCGCCTTATAAATCCGGTGCGCCCTATGGTCCAGAATATAAAACATAAACAGTAATAAAGTTGAAAAATGTACTTGCTAAAATCCCTTCATCCATAAGGTTCACATTACATGTGAAATACATCAAAAGTGCTCTAGATTGGGATCCTATTTTCTCAAAAAATGTCATTCTGGTATGAGTTTTCTTATTTAAATCCATCCCGGTGATAAGTATTTCCAGCAAGAGGATGTATCCCAAAGAAAACAAATCAAAGTAATTCCACCTTTATGCAATTGGGCACTCGAAAATTCAAAATATGTTTGTTCCGATTGTAAACAGGGAAATCATCTCCCGTTATAAACTCATCGTTGTCGGGCAAAGCAGGTTTAAATTCAAATGCTTCTTTATCCGAGACCCGGGCGCCTTTGTATCAAAGTTATTGCGTGCGAGGGAGGAACAGGGAAGCCATTTGTGTGAATAAATATGACGCTGTATTGATGGGTTATGGCTTACAGTTTGATGAGCAGATCCGTCAGCGGAGCGTAAACATGGACACCTACCCAAAAGCAACAACGATACAAGGGAGAATCACACGTGGATGCAAACAAAAGAGAGAAAAATCAACATAATCCCTAGGAAAGAAAAATCAGGCTGTTGCTATTGTTACAGTGTTGTCTCATCTGCTGCAGGAAATGTACTCCAAAGGGATGATTCTTGCCTCCGCCATCAGACAGGTGCGAGGTTTGGGCGACAACAAGTTTGAGGTCGTCACCTCGCTTCGGACCTTCCTATTCCGAGCTGAGAGAGAAGGTATGGACTGCTCCTTGCTCCTCATCTAACCCTTGTCCTTATCCTGCTTCCTGTCCTCCTGAAATACTGCTGAGGTAAACCAGGCTAATAGTCTTCTGTCGTATCCGGTTTTACTGTAGCCCAGCTATGATATTCCACACTTTTTAAAAACACTCATAAAAGAAGGCGAACAAATGTGAATTGGTGATGAGAATTGGTAGATGCTTTCTGCATTTTGTTTCATCTGACATCACATGGGCAAAGATAAAACCTTCTGGAGGAAAGTTCTGTGGTCAGATGAAACAAAAATTGAGCTGTTTGGCCACAATACCCAGCAATATGTTTGGAGAAGAAAAAGTGAGGCCTTTAATCCCAGGAACACCATACCTACCGTCAAGCATGGTGGTGGTAGTATTGTAACACTTTTCCTGCTTCCGGTTCCCAGACCGTAGTCGAGGAGCGCGGGGGAGACGTTCCTCCAGGGCCGATGTACTTCGGGGGTAACACCCTTCAGTGGGTATTTACAGCTCCGGACTCGAGGGTGAATGATGAGGCCGGCGGTTTGTTGCAACTTTGTGACTTTATTGGTGTCTTGCACGCAGCCATCCACCAAGCTGTTAGCACCTGCACGCACTCACTGTTACCGCTCCCTCACCTCTCTAGCCCACCCACTCACTGACGTCACTCACCTCATATGCTGTCATATCTTAAAGGGCCACACACACATACGCTACTCTCATAACACTATTATGCTCTGGGCCTGTTTTGCTGCCAATAGAACTGGTGCTTTACAGAGAGTAAATAGGACTATGAAAAAGGAGGTTACCTCCAAATTCTTCAGGACAACCTAAAATCATCAGCCCTGAGGTTGGGTCTTGGGCGCAGTTGGGTGTTCCAACAGGACAATGACCCCAAACACACGTCACAAGTGGTAAAGGAATGGCTAAATCAGGCTAGAATTAAGGTTTTAGAATGGCCTTCCCAAAGTCTTGACTTAAACGTGTGGACAATGCTGAAGAAACAAGTCCATGTCAGAAAACCAACACATTTAGCTGAACTGCACCAATTTTGTCAAGAAGAGTGGTCAAAAATTTAACCAGAAGCTTGTGGATGGCTACCAAAAGCGCCTTATTGCAGTGAAACTTGCCAAGGGTCATGTAACCAAATATTAACATTGCTGAATGTATACTTTTGACCCAGCACATTTGGTCACATTTTCAGTAGACCCATAATAAATTCATAAAAGAACCAAACTTCATGAATGTTTTTTGTGACCAACAAGTATGTGCTCCAATCACTCTATCACAAAAAAATAAGAGTTGTAGAAATTATTGTAAACTCAAGACAGCCATGACATTATGTTCTTTACAAGTGTAAGTTACCCATGTCTTGGGCACTAATACACCCCCATACCATCACAGATGCTGGCTTTTCAACTTTGCGCCTATAACAATCCGGATGGTCCTTTTCCTCTTTGGTCCGGAGGACACAACGTCTACAGTTTTCAAAAACAATTTAAAATGTGGACTCGTCAGACCACAGAACACTTTTCCACTTTGTATCAGTCCATCTTAGATAAGCTCAGGCCCAGCAAAGCGTTTCTGGGTGTTGGTGAAAACGGTTTTCGCCTTGCATAGGAGAGTTTTAACTTGCACTTACAGATGTAGCGACCAACTGTAGTTACTGACAGTGGGTTTCTGAAGTGTTCCTGAGCCCATGTGGTGATATCCTTTACACACTGATGTCGCTTGTTGATGCAGTACAGCCTGAGGGATCGAAGGTCACAGGCTTAGCTGCTTACGTGCAGTGATTTCTCCAGATTCTCTGAACCCTTTGATGATATTAGGGAGCGTAGATGGTGAAATCCCTAAATTCCTTGCAATAGCTGGTTGAGAAAGGTTTTTCTTAAACTGTTCAACAATTTGCTCATGCATTTGTTGACAAAGTGGTGACCCTCGCCCCATCCTTGTTTGTGAATGACTGAGCATTTCATGGAATCTACTTTTATACCCAATCATGGCACCCACCTGTTCCCAATTTGCCTGCTCACCTGTGGGATGTTCCAAATAAGTGTTTGATGAGCATTCCTCCACTTTATCAGTATTTATTGCCACCTTTCCCAACTTCTTTGTCACGTGTTGCTGGCATCAAATTCTAAAGTTAATGATTATTTGCACACATTTTTTTTTTTATCATATTGAACATCAAATATGTTGTCTTTGTTGCATATTCAACTGAATATGGGTTGACAATGATTTGCAAATCATTGTATTCCGTTTATATTTACATCTAACACAATTACCCAAATCATATGGAAACGGGGTTTGTACTTACTGTACATCATGGATAAAAAACCTCGAATGATGTTTTTGGATGTTTTTAGAGCGTCTATTAGGCAGAATAGATTGACTCCTTTATTTACGTGTTAGAATGCATAAAAAAAGGAAAAAACTTGTGTTCTTGTCTTACATAGGACTTGTGAATAATAGGCAAAATTCCACAAAAAGTGCAGTTCCCCTTTAACACACCACTTTCAACGTCACCCACACGTTTCACCGTAGCTCTGGAGGCATCATTTCCTCATTATGCATCAATGAAGGTCATGGCGAGCGAGGTGCCTTCACGAATAACCGAATTTTAAGCATCAACAACTGTGTTTGCTGCAATAATTGACAATGACAATTTGTTTTGGATTTTATTTCACATTGAGTTATCATTTTATTGATATTATTGAAGTACAAAACCCAAAACCAGTGAAGTTGGCAAGTTGTGTAAATCCCAAATAAAAACAGATTGGCAAATCCTTTTCAACATATATTTAATTGAATAGACTGCAAAGACAAGATTTTTAATGTTCGAACTGAGAAACTTAATTTTTTTTTGCAAATAATCATTGACTTAGAATTTAATGGCAGCAACACATTGCAAAAAAGTTGGCACGGGGGCATTTTTACCACTGTGTTACATGGCCTTTCCTTTTAACAACACTCAGTAAACGTTTGGGAACTGATGAGACCAATTTTTTAACCTTTTCAGGTGGAATTATTTTCCATTCTTGCTTGATGTACAGCTTAAGTTGTTCAACAGTCCGGGGGTGTCCATTGTGGTATTTTAGGCTTCATAATGCTCTACACATTTTCAATGGGTGACAGGTCTGGACTACAGGCAGGCCAGTCTAGTACCCGCACTCTTTTACTATGATGGCACGCTGTTGTAACACGTGGCTTGGCATTGTCTTGCTGAAATAAGCAGGGGCGTCCAGGATAACGTTGCTTGGATGGCAACATATGTTGTTCCAAAACCTGTATGTACCTTTCAGCATTAACGGTGCCTTCACAGATGTATAAGTTACCCATGCCTTGGGCGCTAATACACCCCCGTACCATCTCAGATACTGGCTTTTGAACTTTGCGCCTATAACAATCTGGATGGTTCTTTTCCTCTTTGGTCCGCAGGACACGACATCCACAGTCTCCAAAAACAATTTGAAATGTGGACTCGTCAGACCACAGAACACTTTTCCACTTTGCATCAGTCCATCTTAGATGAACTTGGGCACAGCGAAGCCGGCTGCGTTTCTGGGTGTTGTTGATAAATGGCTTTCCCTTTGCATAGTAGGGTTTTAACTTGCACTTACAGATATAGCGACAAACTGTAGTTACTGACAGTGGTTTTCTGAAGTGTTCCTGAGCCCATGTGGTGATATCCTTTACACACTGATGTCGCTTTTTGATGCAGTACCGCCTGAGGGATCGAAGGTCACGCGCATTCAATGTTGGTTTTCGGCCTTGCCGCTTACGTGCAGTGATTTCTCCAGATTCTCCGAACCTTTGGATGATATTACGGACCGTAGATGGTCAAATCCCTAAATTCCTTGCAATAGCTCATTGAGAAATGTTGTTTCAGCTGCTAGTGATACTTCAAATGCAGCCTTAATTTCTAAAAAAAACTACATAAGGAGGTCGCTCACAGCCACAGCAGTTAATGTCAATGTTTTTGACCCAGTGTTAATTAGAGACTGAGTCATTAGTTGCTTGTTTAGACCAAATTGGAGACTTGGCGGTTAGTTGATTATTTTACTGAATATCTATAATTGAGTTGATCTTCTCGGCTCCAGTTAAAATTTAAGTGATTGCTTTGGACCATTTTTTTCCCCCTCCTTTTAATTGTGGCGTCTGCTCCCTAACAATAGCATGAAGCCTCACACCAAAGGTGGCTACTGTGTTGGAATGTTTGGGAGAGCAAAAAAAAAAAAAAAAGAGAGAAAAAAGCCAGTCCTCGTTCCCCTCATGCATCTTTAAAGCAGCCCGCTAACCTCGTAGCCAGGAGCCATCAATCTTTGGGGAGCGCGCAAGGAAGACGAAGAGCAGGGGAGGCCGCTGATGGGGAATAAAGGAGGAAGTTAGTGGAGTGGAGTTTAGGAGCTGGCGGGGTGAGCGCGTGAAGAGGAAGTGGAAGAACAACAGCGAGGCAGGTATAGCACAGAAAGGGCAGGTGGCAGAGTGAGGATGGAGGGCAGCGCTGGGAGGAGTGAATTATTGAAGGCCACCCAGGAGAATGTGCACACGGTTGTCGGCTGGTCGGCAGGTGGGCTTGTCCCTCAGGTACTCTCAGCGTCGCAAAGAGCAACAGAAGAAGAATTGTAAAAAACAAAACAAAAAAACAAAAAAAAAACAGGACAGGAAGCTGTGATGGTGCAGCTGGATTGCAGAACAATTGTTCATGTTTTACTTCTGAAAGGGCATGCATTTTGGTGCAAATCTGGATAGAGATGCAAACATATTGCGAGATAGATAGTTTTTGTTAATAACTATTCTCTAAATAATGCTGTGCTGAACTGGGCCTTCACAGTTTATTCTATTTATAATGTATTCCTATTAAACGATGCTATTTTAACATGCTACATCATATTTTTATGTTCTTGTGGTACTCATTGGGCTATATCTGGGAGTTTTGTGCCATCCCCTATGTGTGACGAATAAGTTCCTTTAATCCTCGAATAGGATTCTGTCAATCAAGGAGTCCAAAGGTGTACAACGTGATGCTTGAATATTAGGATCACACTAACTACAAAACCCCAAACCAGTGAAGTTAGCACGTTGTGTAAATCGTAAATAAAAACAGAATACAATGATTTGCAAATCCTTTTCAACCTATATTCAATTGAATAGACTGCAAAGACAAGATACTTAACGTTTGAACTGGATTTTTTTTTTTTTTTTTTCAAATATTAGCTCATTTGGAATTTGATGCCTGCAGCATGTTTCAAAAAAGCTGGCACAAGTAGCAAAAAAGACGAGGTGATGAGGAATGCTCATCAAACACTTATTTGGAACATCCCACAGGTGAACAGGCAAATTGGGAACAGGTGGGTGCCATGATTGGGTATAAAAGCAGCTTCCATGAAATGCTCAGTCATTCACAAACAAGGATGGGGTGAGGGTCATCACTTTGTGAACAAATGCGTGAGCAAATTGTATAAGAACAACATTTCTCAACCAGCTATTGCAAGGAATTTAGGGATTTCGCCATCTACGCTCCGTAATATCATCAAAAGGTTCAGATAATCTGGAGAAATCACTGCACGTAAGCAGCAAAGCTGAAAACCAACATTGAATGTCCGTGACCTTCAATCCCTCAGGCGGTACCGCATCAAAAACCGACATCAGTGTGTAAAGGATATCACCACATGGGCTCAGGAACACTTCAGAAAACCACTGTCAGTAACTACAGTTGGTCGCTACATCTGTAAGTGCAAGTTAAAACTCTACTTTGCAAAGCGAAAGCTATTTATCAACAACACCCAGAAACGCCGCCGGCGTTAAGTTTCTCAGTTCGAACATGAAATATAATGTCTTTGCAGTTTATTCAATTGAATATAAGTTTAAAAGGATTTGCAAATCATTATATTCTGTTTTTATTTACGATTTACACAACTTGCCAACTTCACTGCTTTTGGGTTTTGTAGAATACATTGCTGCGGACGGCCACTATTTATTCCGCTGCATGGGCATCTTCTTCATGGATATACAAGTGAATGAGTGACAACATTACTCAAGAAAACAATACCATTTTGAATGTAGACTATTGTATGTTTTATGTTGGTCTGGACCCCAAGATGCAGAGACGGCAGGCTAGGTGCAGGTGGAAATGTATTTATTGAGGACAAAAACAACAAATGCTGTCAGGACATGCAAAGCACAAACATTTCTGAAAAAATTAAACGCACAAAAGTCAATTATCCAGCACCGTCCTCTGAAAGGGGCTGAAATTAAACTCTCCTTATAAGGGATCCCTTGGAGGGAGGTGTGACTTTTGATCACTAATCAGAGGGGAGGAGTGCGGATAAGCGTTGAGCAAAGATGGTGACGTAGAGAAGGAAGCACATGGGAAAGGGAACTAAACAGTAAAATGTATGTGGGAAAAAATCAAAGACAAAAAATACTTGGTTATCTTAAAATGAGCATTCTAACTCAGCCTCCTGGCAAACGCAACTTTTTCTAGCCAGTCTCTGTGTCTCGGTTGCCTCTCTCCGGGTCATTGGTTTGTGTGAGTGACGGGAAGACCAGCTTCCTTCTGTTGGTTTGGATGTATAGATCTCTATATCCCCCAAAAAAGATATCTTGTTATTTATATTACCCTATTTTCCGGACCATAGGGCGAACCGGATTATAAGGCACACTGCCGATGAATGGTCAATGTTCGATCTTTTTTCATATATAAGACGCACCGGATTATAGGGCGGATTAAAAGAGTCATATTATTATTATTTTTTTCTAAATGGAAAACACTTCCTTGTGGTCTACATAACATGTACCGTATTTTTCGGAGTATAAGTCGCTCCGGAGTATAAGTCGCACCGGCCGAAAATGCATAATAAAGAAGGAAAAAAACATATATAAATCGCACTGGAGTATAAATCGCATTTTTTGGGGAAATGTATTTGATAAAACCCAACACCTAGAATAGACATTTGAAAGGCAATTTAAAATAAATAAAGAATAGTGAACAACAGGCTGACTAAGTGTACGTTATATGACACATAAATAACCAACTGAGAGTGTGCCTGGTATGTTAACGTAACATATTATGGTGAGAGTGATTCAAAGAACTATAACATATAGAACATGCTATACGTTTACCAAACAATCTGTCACTCCTAATCGCTAAATCCCATGAAATCTTATACGTCTAGTCTCTTACGTGAATGAGCTAAATAATATTATTTGATATTTTATGCTAATGTGTTAATAATTTCACACATAAGTCGCTCCTGAGTATAAGTCGCACCCGCGGCCAAACTATGAAAAAAACTGCGACTTATAGTCCGAGAAATACGGTAATGGTGGTTCTTTGGTCAAAATGTTTCATAGATTATGTTTTACAGATCATCTTCAACCCGCTTTCTGACAGTCTCTTCCGTATGCGCCGTTTTGTGGGCGGTCTTATTTACGTGGCTCATCTTCGGCAGCGTCTTCTCCCCGTCATCTTTGTTGTAGCGGTGTAGCGTGCAAGGACGGGAGTGGAAGAAGTTTCAAAAGATGGAGCTAACTGTTTTAACGACATTCAGACTTTACTTCAATCAACAACGGAGCAGCATCTCCTCATCCGTGGCTCACTAGTGCAATAACAACATCGGAAATGTGTCCCGTGAAAAACAGTCTGATTGGAACTCTCTAATAACTAAAGTTCCTCGGGTGAATAAAGTAAACTCACTACACCGGTATGTTTTAGCGCTTTCATGGCGAGTTTACTGACAGATATAAGTAAGAACTTTACACTACTTTATATTAGAAATGGCAACAGCGGAGGATGATTGTCCCGTAACAAGAAGATAGAGAAAAAGAAGCTTATCGATTACAGTGTCGTCACAGACTACAAAGGCGGACTCGCGCAATTTTTCAGGACTTATGCAGATCTCAAATACAGATCAGCAGGTACCAGAAGGTAAGAAAAGTAGCTTTTGCGTAATATTGCGAAACAAAACGCCAGATATGTCATACCTTATACACACACCATAATAATACTCGTATGTTGAAGCACATCAAGCAGTGCTGCTTCATAGCTTACCAAAATCATACTAAAACACTTTGATAGACTTTTTGAGCGCCGTGTGTAATGTTCTATATTTTCAATGGAACATATACAATGTTGGTGTTGTTTACTTGAGTCATATCGCAGTCTACACGTATCTCTTGTGTTTGACTGCCATCTCCTGGTCACACTTATCATTTCACCCTGTACCAAATAAAATAGCTTCGAGGTCGGCAAGCAAAACCAGAATTATTCCGTACATTAGGCGCAACGGGTTATAAGGCGCACTGTCAAGTTTTGAGAAAAAAAATAAGGATTTTAAGTGCGCCTTATAGTCCGGAAAATACGGTATTTGATTCCACACATGGATGAGAAAACAGTCTAATCATAAAAATAAGATAAAAATCACCAATAATTATTGGATTTGCCGGAAAAGTCAATACGATGGAGTTTTGCAGGGCGTGAAGTTTGGTAAGGATTGGGTGCACAATGTATCCCTGAGTGTCCTGAAATGGCGAGTCGTCAGTTCAGCACGAGTGCAGAGATGAGCTGAAAGGAGGTGAGCGGAGCAAACAACAAACGTCGCTCCTTCTTTTGATGGCGGCTGATATCCCGACCTGGCTTTCATTTCATCCACTGAACATTTCTGACTGATTTCTTCAAATATAGCCTTAACGAACCCTTCAACCAGACTTTATTTATTTGATCCTCATACATGGGGGGGGGGGGTACTGGAGAGAAGCTTAGCCGAGGGCTTCAGAATGATCCCGTGTGTACACAACACAAGCAAAATGTACTCCTAGCGTGCGTGCAAACGCGAACATGGCGCTCGCCTCTCGCTACTCAGCCATCTCGGATTGGCAGCAAATATGAGAGTGGACAGAGAAGGAGAGAGAGAGGAAAGCCTTGAATAAATGAAGAGGCAAATAAGTGCGAGCAGGACAGGTAATGGAAGTCGGAAAGCAGAAAAATCTTGTGATGTAAAGAGCAGTCAATAATGGAGGAGGTTATTCATTATGGATGGCCCTGAATTGTAAATTCATTGGAGTTTTGTAAGAGGGAATTTAGGAGCGGGAGCATTCGGAAGCGTAGGTCAAAGAGGGGATCGGGTCTGCCCCAGGATGTCGGAAAGCTAATTAAGGTGGACGAAAGACAATGTAAGCTCAATGAGAGTCCCACCTGTCACTCAGCTGGGGGCACAGCAGCAGGTCGCCAATAAAAGATTTTTATACATTGTGTAGATTTGTCAAGGTGGGTCAGGTGACATGCTGCAATGTCTCTTATCGGGTGTTAAAACAAATCTCCGTGCAGAGCAGTGGCAATTAAAAAACCCAATCTCTGTGCACATAAAAACATGTTCACTAGTCAATGGAAAGTCTGACCAATTATAATATGGTACCAATATTGTCAGATAGAAGTGCCTTATTTTGTGTGCATTATTTTTTACAATCACCACTCACTCATATGGAAAACAGTATACACAGTATGTATCATTTTCATGAATGTATTTGATTTTATTCAATTACTTTCATTTGGCCACTGTCCAAAAGCTCAGTTTTTAAGGCTAAAACCATATTTAAAAATTTTGGTTTCATGTGGACATGGCCTTTTTACAAAATCCAAAACCAGTGAAGTTAGCATGTTGTGTAAACCGTGAATAAAAACAGAATACAATGATTTGCAAAACCTTTTCAACTTATATTCAATTGAATAGACTGCAAAGACGAGATACTTAACATTCGAACAGGAAAACTTTATTTTTTGCAAATATTAGCTCATTTGGAATTTGATGCCTGCAACATGTTTAAAAAAAGCTGGCACAAAGAGCAAAAAAGACTGAGAAAGTTGAGGAATGCTCATCAAACACTTATTTGGAACATTCCACAGGTGAACAGGCTAATTGAAAACAGGTGGGTGCCATGATTGGGTATAAAAGCAGCTTCCATGAAATGCTCAGTCATTCACAAACAAGGATGGGGCGGGGGTCACCACTTTATCAACAAATGCCTAAGCAAATTGTTTCAGAACAACATTTTTCAACCAGCTATTGCAAGGAATTTAGGGATTTCACCATCTACAGTCCGTAATATAATTAAAAAGGTTCAGAGAATCGGGAGAAATCTCTGCACGTAGGCAGTGAGGCTGAAAACCAACATTGAATTCCTGTGACCTTCGATCCCTCAGGCGGTACTGCATCAAAAACCGTCATCAGTGTGTAAAGGATATCACCACATGGGTTCAGGAACACTTCAGAAAACACTGTCAGTATCTACAGTTGGTCGCTACGTCTGTAAGTGCAAGTTAAAACTCTACTATGCAAAGCTAAAGCCATTTATCAACAACACCCAGAAACGCCGCCGGCTTTGCTGGGCCCGAGCTCATCAAAGATGGACTGATGCAAAGTGGAAAAGTGTTCTGTGGTCTGACGAGACCACATTTCAAATCGTTTTTGGAAACTGTGGACGTTGTGTCCTCCGGACCAAAGAGGAAAACAGCCGTTATAGGCGCAAAGTTAAAAAGCCAGCATCTGTGATGGTATGGGGGTGTATTAGTGCCCAAGACATGGGTAACTTACACATCTGTGAAGGCACCATTAATGCTGAAAGGTACATACAGGTTTTAGAGCAACATACATTGCCATCCAAGCAACGTTATCATGGACGCCCCTGCTTATTTCAGCAAGACAATGCCAAGCCACGTGTTACAACAGCGTGGCTTGGCAGAGTGTGGGTACTAGACTGGCCTGCCTGTAGTCCAGACCTGTCTCCCACTGAAAATGTGTGGCCCATTATGAAGCCTAAAATACCAAAATGGAGACCTCGGACTGTTGAATAACTTAAGCTGTACATCAAGCAAGAATGGGAAAGAATTCCACCTGAAAAGCTTCTAAAATTGGTCTCCTCAGTTCCCAAACGTTTACTGAGTGTTGTTAAAAGGAAAGGCCATGTAACACAGTGGTAAAAATTCCCCTGTGCCAACTTTTTTGTAATGTGTTGCTGCCATTAAATTCTAAGTTAATGATTATTTGCAAAAAAAAAAGTGTTTCTCAGTTTAAACATTACATATCTTCTTTGCAGTCTATTCAATTGAATATAAGTTGAAAAGGATTTGCAAATAATTGTATTCTATTTTTTATTGCGATTTACACAACGTGCCAACTTTTTGGGTTTTGTAGATTGCTTTGGGTATCCAGGGCTCTCCGAACGCTAGTCGACTCTTCATCGACTCTCTTAATGATTAGTCGACTAATTGGATTATAAAGCGTGCACATATTCAGTCGCTCTAATTCATCTTAAGATATTTTAGACGTGTGTTTACGAACAACAAAGATGACTAGTTCACTCATAAATAAATATTCATACGGGAACTATGCTGAACTCCTGCACTCTGCGTTTTACCTCGCCTTGGTAAATGGGTTAATGCTCTGTGCTACAGAGCAAACACTGTCCTGGTCACTCTGGCTGTCATGAATGTCATCATCTGAAATAGGATAACGTTAACATTATCTTAATTCACATCTTGCAAGCACTAGTTTATTAGACAGACCTGCAAACTCTGGAGTGGTGTAGGCTACAAGATACCGTTAACGTTATCAGACACATACAAAAAGGCTAACGTTAACGTTGCCGTTAACCACTGACTATGCTTAGGTAACGTTAGTCTAGCTAACATTACTGCAGTCCTGGTTGACATAAGAGGTAACGTTATTTTAGCCCAAAGGCTACAATTAACCGGCAACACTTAACGTTAGTTACTCACTGGCACTATCACTGGGACTGCAGGTTGAAGCAGAGGAAGAGGGGCGTGCTTCGTCATCTCTGTCGCTGCTTCTCCACGTGTCGAAGACACAACACCTTTCTCCAACCTTCAGGTTATGTACGGCCTGAACATGTTTCAACATGTTTGTTGTACTGCTCCCCTTACAGGAAAGCGAAGCCTGGCAATAATTGCAGATAGCCGTTTCCTCGCCGTATTTCTTAGTAAAGTGAAGCCATGCCTTGGAGCGTTTTTTCCGGTTCATTGTTGTTGCTGCTTCTGTAATTGCCGCCGAATGACTGAGCTACGTCATTTCCTGTGACGTGCCACAGGACATTTCCTGTGACACTGGATTTGTTCCCAGGGATTCGAATATAGAACCAAATCTTTTTCTTTACTATAGTGGCTTCGATAACGGGAACCGTTTCTCAAAAAGGGATTCGAATCCATGGAATCGGTTCTTTTCTTATCGAACAATCGGGAGAACCGGTTTTTGAACATCATCCCTATGCATTGGTGCATAATGTTTTGTGTGTGTGTGTGTGTGTGTGTGTGTGTGTCTGTGACTTTTTGTTATTGTGTCTTTCTGCCCTGCACCGCAATTTGACGCTGCTTTAAAATGTGCTTGAATTGGTTCAGACAAAGTTGAAAGACACTTGTTAGCAAGCGAGCCAGCTAACGATCTTACCGAGCTTAGATGGCATCCCCCATATTTCCGACATCCCACCGCCTTAAATGCCACCGTATCACAAAAACAGGATTTGCTTTGCAAAATGAGCAAGGTATTCATGTCTTTAACAAGAATATGAGGAAATAGCCGCGTTGAGGAGCGTCTCCCGGGTAAAAACATGAGCGGCGACGAAACGTGGCTCCCCTAGCTTCCACTCTCCTTCCCATGGTGGGTCGTGCCCCCCGTTCCAGTCAGAGTCAAATTAGAATCATCTTTATTGGCCGAGTATGTTTAACACACAAGGAATTTGACTTGGTACTGTGCTCTCTTTGTTCAATGCAAGAAACAAGGAAAAATGACAAGTGAGCGCAATATCGTGGCGACCATCTTGGTATGAATTAAGAGGGAGACATTACACAAAGGACTTAAAATACATGTAGGAGCACAGAGCTGATACAATGAGTGCTATTTCTACATACAGCTCCATACAGCGTGACCAGTCTTCCTCTCGGGGAATAAAACACACTGGTCAATCCGAAGTTCTTTTGGATGACAAATATGTTGAGTAAAAAGGACCGAAGAGACAGAATAGTACTTGGCCAAGTTTTACTAAAGCTTTAGGAGACCAGCCCTTACAACGCGGCAATAGCATCAGCAAGAAGAGGTCTGAATACAAACAAAAAGAGTCCGTTTATGGAGCACGAAACCAGCCCCTCTCGCCCAGAAAGGAGCACAGCTAAGGTCTCAAAACAGCTCTGTAAGCCGACCAACAGGAGCCCTGAAAACAAAACAAAGAGTTTACTAGCGGACATAAGATAAAAGCACGGAGATCATGAGAAGACGCACTACATAGCATACTTGCCAACCCTCCCGGATTTTCCGGGAGACTCCCGGAATTCAGCACCTCTCCCGAAAACCTCCCGGAAGAAATTTTCTCCCGAAAATCTCCCGGAATTCAGCCGGAGCTGGAGGCCACGCCCCCTCCAGCTCCATGCGGACCTGAGTGGGGACAGCGGCGACAGTCTGTTTTCACGTCCGCTTTCCCACGATATAAACAGCGTGCCTGCCCAATCACGTTATAACTGTAGAATGATCGAGGGCGAGTTCTTGGTTTCTTGTGTGGGTTTATTGTTAGGCAGTTTCATTAACGTCCTCCCAGCGCAGTAACAACACACAACAACAGCAGTCACGTTTTCGTCTACCGTAAAGCAGTTCGTCTGCCGTAAACAGCAATGTTGTGACACTCTCAATACTGCCATCTACTGGATAGCCTCCGGAACACTGAAATTCAAGTATTTATTTTATTTTTATGTATGATAAAATAAATAAATATATATATATATATATATATATATATATATATATATATATATATATATATATATATATATATATATATATATATATATATATATATATGAATGAAATATATGAATGAAATATATATGAAATACTCGAGTTGGTGAATTCTAGCTGTAAATATACTCCTCCCCTCTTAACCACACCCCCACCCCCCGGAATCGGAGGTCTCAAGGTTGGCAAGTATGCTACATAGGAAAATACTAGCTGCTTTAAACTTGACTGTGGATGAAAAAAGAACACTTAAAAATATCAAATTCAGCGATAAACTAACAAAATATTTGCAATAACCAATACATGTTGCGCACATGCAATTGGTCTAGCTCTCGGCCAATGTATGAGGAGACTCTGTCCAAGGAGACTGAAGTGTAAAAATACCATGGTCACTCAGCCAGGGGTCCCCGAAACTCGTCCATCCCGTCTCCTCCTGGTCATTCCACGCGGACTCTGGTGTGGCAGAGAGCCAGCAGCCCGTCTCCTGCGCAAACATGGCCCGAAAATAAGCGCAAAAGCCAGGAAATTGCCACCCCTTGTTGCGCAAAAGGCGAAAATCACACGAAAAACACGAGGGAAACATTACGAACACAAAGGGGACAGCAGCACTACAGCGGCGCCATCTCGGTAAAAAAATGCACAACCTAAAATATCACTAACATCATCAAACCTGTCGGCCCGTCACAATCCCATCCCTTCAAGACAAAAGACTACGAGATGGGATATTTTCCCTGCCTTTTCACATCCTATTTGATTTACCCTTTCCCTGTGTTGTGTTAAACAGTTGCCACAGCGGGCGCCATCTCGCGTGGACCCGCGGGGTGTGTGTTTACTTGTAAAAACTCCTGTTGTGACTGTGTAAATCTGTTTGTACATTTACATTGCAGGGACTTCTCTTCCTTTTGGGGATTAAAAACATAACCCCACACCCCTAAACATGAAATATTAAATTGTCTGATGGAATGAATTCAGGCGCGCTGTGGTTGAGACTGTCTTGTCTTGTCATCTTTTAGGTCGTTAGACGTCTTTTGGCAGCTTTGCATAAAGTGCTTTGTTTTGTCACTGTTGCTAACTTTCAGTTGCTTGCAGGGCTATTAAATAATTAAAATTAAGACACATTTTGTCCTGTAACAAGTCTGGTAGGTAGAAAAATATGTTACCATATAATAAAAAACGACTAACTATTGGAATTAAGTCGTAATGACAAAATAAAGATGAAGAAAACCTAAGTTGTTTTTTTTGTTAGTTTTTTTTTAGGAAAATAACAAATAATTGTATTTAAATAGCGCTTTTAAAAGGCACTCAAAGATGCTTACACAATAATAACAAAAATAAAGCATTATCATAATCATCTCAGGGCTTTCAATCCTTCACAACTGGACTCCTTGGTTTGTCTTGGAAAATGTTTCGCCGCTCATCCAAGTACCGTATTTTTCGGGCTATAAGGCGCACTTAAAATCATTTTCTCAAAAATCGACAGTGCGCCTTATAACCCTGTGCGCTTAAAGTACGACATAATTCTGGTTGTGCTTACTAACCTCGAAGCAATTTTATTTGGTACATGGTGTAATGATAAGTGTGACCAGTAGATGGCAGTCACACATAAAGACATGTAGACTGCAATATGATGGCAGTAAAAAAAAACAAAAAACTTTAAATGTTCCATTGAAAATATAGAACATTACACACGGCACTCAAAAATCTGTCAAAATGTTTTAGTACGACTTTGGTAAGCTATGATCCCGCACCGCTTGATGAATTGTCGGCGCATTAAACATACAAGTATTATTATGGCACCTATTGATTTAGGGCTATATAAATAAACATTGATTGATTGATTGATATTAGCAGACATTATCTGGCGTTTTGTATCGCAATATTATCGAAAACCAACTTTTCTTACCTCCTGGTACCTGCTGATGTGTATTTGAGATCTGCATAAGTCCAAAAAATGTGCGCGCGTCCGCAATTGTAGTCCGTGTCGACGCCATAGTCATAAGTTTATTCTTCCTCTCTACATTCTTATGTGGCATTCATCTTCTGCTGTTGTCATTTCTAATATAAAGTAGCGTAAAGGTCTTACTTATATCTGTCAGTAGACTAGCTATCAAAGAGCTAAAAACTGTAGTGGGTTTACATAATTCACCCACGGAACTTTAGTTATTAGAGGGTTCCAGTGGAACGTTTTTTCACGGGACTCATTTCCGGCGTTGATTTTGCATTATTGAGCCACAGATGAGGAGCTGCTGCTCCGTTATTGATTAAATAAAGTCTGAATGTCATTAAAACAGTTAGCTCCATCTTTTGACACTTCTTCCACTCCCATCCTTGCACGCTACACCGCTACAACAAAGATGACGGGGAGAAGACGCTGTCGAAGGTGAGCCACGTAGTTAAGACCGCTTCATAAGGCTTCATCAGTTCGTGCTCATAGACTTAGATTGGTCAGATGTAGTCCTACGGTTGGTGCCAAAACCCCAAATATTTATACTCCAAAAACCAGGAGATTGTGCCTGGGCAAGGATGGTTTTGCCCTATTATAGTGAGAAAAACAACTGCTTTAATGCAAACGAGCAATCCTAACTGTCAATGCAACGACAGTCGTTGAAGTGTAAATTCCTCTCGTTAGCATTGAGGTATTGTGTGGCAGAACAATCGTTACGGATCGACTACTACCAGTCCAAAATAGTCTGAATTTCCCCGCGTAAGCAAAATTGTATTCAGTTATCATAATCATAAAAGCACATACAGTATAATGATAAAACAACCAGTGAAAATGGGCAAAATAAAAAAGAACTTTGTGTTATGATATGGTTTGTCCAGTTCTAAAAGCAGTTTTTGAAAAAGTGGGTTTTTAATAGTCTTTTGATCATTATGGGATTATGGCATGAGCAGATGGAAAGGGGGAGAGAGTTCCAGAGGGTGGGGGCAGCGATGGAGAAGACACGGTCCCCCCAGGTACGGTGCTGGGTTGTATGAGGAGGGGTCAGCAGGTGATTGTTGGTGGAACGCAGGTCTCTAACAGGAATGTGAGGGGTGAGGAAGTCAGAGAGGTATAACTGGGCCATGTTATGGGTCAGGAGAAGGATTTTGAATGTGCTGTGATATAGGTAACCAGTGAAGTTCCTGTTGGACGGGAGTGAGTAAGGAGACGTGCAGCCGAGTTTTGGATGAGTTGAAGTTTATGGATGACTTTTTGAAGATGAGCCATAAAGGATGCTGTTCCAGTAATCCAGTCTGGAGGTGATGAATGCATGAATGAGTGTTTCAGCGGTAGAGAAGGACAGGAGGGGTTGGAGACGGGCAATATTTCTGAGGTGGAGGTAGGCTGTTTTAGCGATGTGTTTGACATGACCTTCAAATGAAATGTTATTGTCCCAGATGAGACCAAGTTTCCGGAAGTCACACTATTCCAAAATAATAGGGATGTCCGATAATGGCTTTTTGCCGATATACGATATTCCGATATTGTCCAACTCTTTAATTACCGATACCGATATCAACCGATACCGATATCAACCGATACCGATATATACAGTCGTGAAATTAACACATTATTATGCCTAATTTGGACAACCAGGTATGGTGAAGATAAGGTCCTTTTTAAAAAATAAATAGAATAAAATAAGATAAATAAATTAAAAACATTTTCTTGAATAAATAAGAAAGTAAAACAATATAAAAACAGTTACATAGAAACTAGTAATTATTGAAAATTAGTAAAATTAACTGTTAAAGGTTAGTAGTATTAGTGGACCAGCAGCACGCACAATCATGTGTGCTTACGGACTGTATCCCTTGCAGACTGTATTGTTATATATTGATATATAATGTAGGAACCAGAATATTAATAACAGAAAGAAACAACCCTTTTGTGTGAATGAGTGTGAATGGGGGAGGGATGTTTTTTGGGTTGGTGCACTAATTGTAAGTGCATCTTGTGTTTTTTATGTTGATTTAATAACAATAAAACAAAAAAATAAATAACCAATACCGATTATAAAAAAACGATACCGATAATTTCCGATATTACATTTTAAAGCATTTATCGGCTGATAATATCGGCAGGCCGATATTATCGGACATCTCTACAAAATAACTAGACAAAGTCGGAAGATTAGGAAAGTTACAACACAAATTTGCAATATTACAAAAATGAGGTTGTGATATTACAAGCAAATGTAAGAATATGATTATAATTTTATGAGAAAAACATCTGAGCATTGTGAGAATGTGGTGTAAGATGGTATGGGAAGAAGAGCTCCTAATGTTGCTCATCTGAAAAAGGGAATATATCGTATACAATAAAGAAGTTTTAATATTACAAAAAGATGTTTTAAAACTACAAGTGGGGCGGGTAAAATGAGTGCATTCATGCGTCATTATTATTAATCTAATTAATTCTCCATCCATCCATCTTCTTCCGCTTATCCAAGGTCGGGTTGCGGGTGCAGCAGCCTAAGCAGAGAAGCCCAGACTTCTTTTCCCCCAGCTATTTCGGGGGATACCAAAGCGTTCCAAGGCCAGTCTGGAGACATAGTCTCCCCAACGTGTCCTGGGTCTTCCTCGTGGCCTTCTACCAGTTGGATGTGCCCTAAACACCTCCCCAGGGAGGCGTCCGGGGGGGCATCCTAACCAGATGCCCGAACCACCTCATCTGGCTCCTCTCTATGTTGAGGAGCAGCGGCTTTACTTTGAGCCCCGCCACCCGACGGGGAAAACTAATTTCGGCTGCTTGTACCCGTGATCTTGTCTTGTCGGTCATAACTCAAAGCTCATGACCATAGGTGAGGATGGGAACGTAGATCGACCAGTAAATTGAGAGCTTTGCCTTCCAGCTGAGCTCCTTCTTCACCATGACAGAGCGTATCGATCACACGCTTTACTCTTACTTCCATTAAGAACGAGACTACGAGGTACTTGATGTCCTCCACTTTGGGCAAGATTTTCTCCCCAACCCGGAGATGGCACGCCACCCTTTTCCGGTCGAGAACCATGGACTTAGACTTGGAGGTGCTGATTCTCACCCCAGTCGGGTCACACTCGGCTGCGAACTGATCCAGTGACAACTAGAGATCCTGGCCAGATGACCACATCATCTGTAAAAAGCAGAGACTTAATTGTACAGCCACCAAACCGGATCCCCTCAACACCCTGACTGCCTATAGAAATTCTGTCCTTAAAAGTTATGAACAGAATTGGTAAGAAAGGACAGCCCTGGCTTAGTCCAACCTTCACTGGAAACGGGTCTGACTCTGACCGGCAATGCGGACCAAGCTCTGACACCGATCATACAGGGAGCGGACCGACACAATTACGGGGTTCAATACCCTATACTCTCTGAGCACTCTCCACAGGACTTCCCGAGGGACATGGTCGAATGCCTTCTCCAAATCCCCAAAGCACAAGTAGACTGGTTGGGAAAAGTCTCATGCACTCTCAAGGACCTTGCCGAGCGTACAGAGCTGGTCCACAATCCACTACCAGAATGAAAACCACACTGCTCCTCATGAATCAGAGGTTCGACTATCTGGCGTAGCCTCCTCTCCAGTACATCCGAATAGACCTTACTGGGAAGGCTGAGGAGTGTGATCCCACGATAGTTGGAACACACCCTCCGGTTCCCCTTCTTAAAGAGAGGAACCACCTCCCTGGTCTGACAATCCAGAGGCACCGCCCCTGATGTCCACACAATGTCCTGTCAACTAAGACAGCTCCACAGCATTCAGAGCCTTAAGGAACTCCAAGCAGATCTCATCCACCCCCAAGACCTTGCTACCATGGAGCTTTTTAACTACCTCGGCAACCTCAGCCCCAAAAATGGGAGAGCCCACCACAGATTTCCCAGTCACTGCTTCTTCATAGGAAGATGTGTTGGGGGGATTGAGGAGGCCTTGGAAGTATTCCCTTCACAGATCCACAACATCCCGAGTCGAGATCAGCAGCGCACTGTCCCAACTATACACGGTATTGACAGTGCACTGTTTACCCCTCCCGAGGTGGAGGATGGTCGTTCAGAATTGCTTCGAAGCCGTCCCCTACACCCGGAGGCGTAGGGAAGCTACTCTCTCGTCTAGTGGGTTAAACTCCAACGTACAGGCTCTGAGCCGGGGGGTAACAAGAATTACCACGCCAGCCCGTTGCCTCTCACTGCTTGCAACGTCAGAGTAGAAGAGTGCCCTGCCCCTTTCGAGAGGACTGGTTTCAAAGCCCTTGCTGTGCGCTGAAGTGAGTTGGACTAGATCCAGATGCACCTTGCGCACAAGCTCAGGCTCCTTCCCCTCCCAGTGAGGTGAGGTTCCACATCCCAAGACCTAGCGTCTGTAGCCGAGGATCGGACAGCCTTCGGCTGCTGCCCAGCTCACAAAGCACCCGACCTCTTTGCCCCCTCCTAATAGTTGTGAGCCTATTGGAGGGGAGACCCACGCTGCCTCTTTGGGTTGTGCCCCATGGTGACAGGCCCGTTCACCAGGCGCTTGCCATCGAGTCCCACCTCAAGGCCTGGCTTTAGAAGGGGGCCCTGGTGACCAGTGTCCAGACGAGGAAAATCTGAGTTGATGTCTTTTCTTTTTCATAGAGGTCTTCGAGCTGCTCTTTGTCTGGTCGCTCACCTAGGACCTGTTTGTTTTAGGAGACCCTACCAGGGGGCATAGAATCCCCCAGACAACATAGCTCCTAGGATCATTGCGATACGCAAACTCCTCTACCACGACAACGTGGCAGCTCAGAAAAGAGTCTAATTAATTCTAACGCAATTAATCCATCTGCAGAGCAGAATGACTTAAAATTCCTCAAACGTCATCTGCATTTCGGGCAGTTTGTCTAAGTCTAAATGATTACACACACTCTGCAGGAAAAAGTTTTCTTTTCACTAAGGCACTTTCATCTTAAAATAGCACATTAATAATTTATAAACGAGTAGCAGGTCCACATTTATGTGAATAAATGTTATTTACAAAAAAAATGTTTTGTTTAAAAGAACATGATGTTAACAGTGTTTAAAGGCCTACTGAAATGATTTTTTTAAATTTAAACGGGAATAGCAGATCCATTCTATGTGTCATACTTGATCATTTCGCGATATTGCCATATTTTTGCTGAAAGGATTTAGTAGAGAAAATCGACGATAAAGTTCGCAACTTTTGCTCGCTGATAAAAAAAAGCCTTGCCTGTACCGGAAGTAGCGTGACGTCACAGGAGCTAGTATTCCTCACAATTCCCCATTGTCTACAATGGAGCGAGAGAGATTCGGACCGAGAAAGTGATGATTACCCCATTAATTTGAGCGAGGATGAAAGATTCGTAGATGAGGAACGTTACAGTGAACGACTTGAGAGGCAGTAATGGACGTATCTTTTTTCGCTCTGACCGTAACTTAGGTACAAGCTGGCTCATTGGATTCCACACTCTCCTTTTTATATTGTGGATCACGGATTTGTATTTTAAACCACCTCGGATACTATATAATCTTGAAAATGAGAGTCGAGAACGCGAAATGGACATTCAGTGCCTTTTATCTCCACGACAATACATCGGCGAAATGCTTTGAGCTAACGTGATAGCATCGTGCTTTAACTGCATATAGAAACAAAAAAAATAAACCCCTGACTGGAAGGATAGATAGAAAATCAACAATACTATTAAACCGTGGACATGTAAATACACGGTTAATGCTTTCCAGGCTGGCGAAGGTTAACAATGCTGTGCTAACGACGCCATTGAAGCTAACTTAGCAACCAGACCTCACAGAGCTATGTACTCTCTCCTTTTTCTATTGTGAATCACGGATTTGTATTTTAAACCACCTCGGATACTATATCCTCTTGAAAATGAGGGTCGAGCACGCGAAATGGACATTTAAAGTGACTTATCTCCAAGACAATACATCGGTGACACACTTAGCTACTGAGCTAGCGCGTAGCATCGTTCTCAAATGAAGATAGAAACCCATCAACAGCCGTGCTCACCTGCATTCCAGCGATCAACGGCACGACGAAGGACTTCATCCGTGGGTTTGGCGGCAAGCATCGGCTAGGTGTAGTAAGTAGTCCTTGTTGTGTTGCTGTAAGTATTGTAATGCCCCGCAGTGGAGAAGGAGTCACACAGACGAGGAAGCGCTGCTCAATCGCTTTATTAAAAAGCGGTAACTGGTTGTAGTTCAAAAAGTAACCCACACACATACACGAGCTGCTGTTAGCCAAAACTCACGCTCACACACACAAGTTCTCCGCCAACTCACTCGCGCATGCACGTTCCCCAAACCCTTAAAGACAGTACACTAATGCAAATATCACAGATATTACAGTATTGTACTTAGCCGCTAAGACACCGATCGATCCCACCTACAACGTTCTTCTTTGCAGTCTCCATTGTTCATTAAACAAATTGCAAAAGATTCACCAACACAGATGTCCAGAATAATGTGGAATTTTGTCGAAGAAAACAAGAGACTTTTCTATCGGGTCCGATGGGGTCCAACCACTTCCGTCGCTTTTGTGACGTCACGCGCATAAATCATATCCAAAGGAGTTTTTCAACCGGAAGTGTGGCAGGAATTTTAAAATTGCACTTTATAAGTTAACCCGGCCGTATTGGCATGTGTTGCAATGTTACGATTTCCTCATTGATATATAAACTATCAGACTGCGTGGTTGGTAGTAGTGGGTTTCAGTAGGCCTTTAGTAAACACGTTGATAGAATTTATATATTCCCTTCTTTCTCTATTCTCTTAGCTCATGCAAAATGAAACACCATTAATATAAATTTACTTCAAAACTTCAAAAGACAACCCGTGTGCAGCTTCCCAAAACATTCTTTACTCGATAGATTCGATTAGGTCTGCCTTGATCAGGCGTTTCTTATTTCTCTAATTTTCTACAAGAGATCATCAGGTACGTCATCGGAGAAGACTTGTTTGAGAACAGTCTGAACATGATGCTTCCACAGCCGGATCAGGATCATTCCCAAAATCCAACCACTCGTGCCTTCCTCTACCACTTCCCGAAAGTTAAGGGCCTGTCTCCACAGAACCGTTTTAGGTGAAAACGGTGACACACCCACACACCCCACACAAACAGCGTTTTTGGTGGTCTGAAACAAACGTTTTTTGGAACTGGCTCCATAGTGTGAAGGTTTAAAAAAACTCCGGCATTGTCGTTTCCATGGGGCGAAGGACGCCACCAGAGTACCCGAAAATGATGATGTCGCCGCCTCGTTCCTGCTCCGACAGGGAGAAGGCACGCTCCACAGCTGTCAACAAAACCTTGCCACCATCTATCAAGTAGACATGCAGTTCACTGAGTACAGACATGTACACAATAATAACACACACAATATTTTAAATACAACACTACTGCTAGAACTATACTGTACTATTATGTACTTCAACCGGGGCAGGGAGGGGTAGCATCCCAAGCTGCAGCTCCTGCAAGGGAGCACCCATATAACGCTGCGAAAAACCCTGAAGACACATAACATCAAGATAGGCTGCCTGACGAAACCCGTGGTGCAACGCACAGGGCCAGTACCTTGTACGGCCCTGATGAGACGGAGGAGGACCCAGGCCCGGACATTCCCCACAGTGCCTGGAACCTCCAAGCACCACCGGCGCAACCCCGGGGCAGACCGTCGGAGGGACGCGTGACGTGGAGCGCTACCTGGACACAAGTCGAGGGACTGAACACCCTCGGCTGGGTCGCCCGGGTGAGGGTGTTTGATTAAGACCCGAAACACCCTATGACCCCGGGAGAATCACTGATGATGTGTCCAGGTTGCACCGTTAGGTGTATTATGAAACCGATACTACTGACGTTTAATATTGTAAATAAATAAATGATAAATGGGTTATACTTGTATAGCGCTTTTCTACCTTCAAGGTACTCAAAGCGCTTTGACACTATTTCCACATTCACCCATTCACACACACATTCACACACTGATGGCGGGAGCTGCCATGCAAGGTGCTAACGTTTGTTGAAAGGGTGGAATGAGAACGAGACGATGTTGGTGTGTGTGTGTGTGTGTGTGTGGGTTGCCTTACTTTCCTTTTTTTTTACTGGACAATATTCACTTTTCAAAATAGTGCACATACAGTATCAAACAATAAAAGACTATATACATTAATGTAAATAAACACAATCCAACATCCTCTTCTTTATTTTTCCCATTTGCGCGCACGTCGATCCTTCGAACACTTACTTCATTGTGTCTTCTCCGTGGCTGTTGTGTGTCAAAGTTAGGGGTGTCCAAAGTGTGGCCCGGGGGCCATTTGCGGCCCGCAGCTAATTGTTTACCGGCCCGCCACACATTCTGGAAATGCCATTGCAAAAATAAAAAATAAATATTACAAAAAGTGGAATGAGGTGAAATCTAACTAGAAAAAGTTGCAATGTTGACACAAAGCTGCTATGCAGGCTGTTTTTTTTTCTTTTGTTTATCTTTATTTATCTTTTTTTGCCATTGCTAAAAAATAAATAAAAAAAATCAATGTTATAATGAATTATTCACATATTCAATGCTCCAATTATTTCAAATATTTCACTTTAAAATGTTTTATGTGGAAAATATTGCATATATTGTGTGGTTGCCATACAAAACATCAGCGTTTTCTTTGACAAAAGAGCATAAAACAAACAAAATAATAGTTCAAACGTAAAATCGACAGATATATCTGAAGTTGATCTCGTAACTTAAGTGTTGAAAGTAAAAAAAACCTAATACAAATGTATCACTTTATGAGTGGGGCACCTTTTGGATCCTAAATATATTTAATGGGATTTTATTTATCTTTTCACTGTGATTACTCAAAAATAACAATGAATTACAAAGAAGTTCAGAGACCTCATTCTGGACTACTATGCCAACTTCCATCTGAGAGTCTCCTCCGGAAAAACAACCTCCGACTGGCACAGGCTTGAAAAGGGGATCATCACTGGCTGTACAATCTCAGTCATCCTCTTTGCACTCGCCATGAACATGCTGGTGAAGTCTGCAGAAGTTCAGTGCTGAGGGCCCCTCTCCAGGTCTGGAGTCCGACAGCCACCCATCCGAGCCTTCGTGGACGACTTGACAGTGACCACTACATCTGTCCCAGGCTGCAGGTGGATCTTGAATGGCCTTCAGGAGGTGATTTCCTGGGCTCGCATGAGCTTCAAGCCAGCCAAGTCGAGGTCCCTTGTGCTAAAGAGAGGGAAGGTTACTGGCAAGTTCTGCTTCTCACTTGGCACCACCAAAATACCATCACTCACCGAGGAACCTGTGAAGAGCTTAGGAAAGGTGTTTAATTGCAGCCTGAGAGACGTAGCCTCCACAAAATCGACCAACCAAGACCTGGAGACCTGGCTGACTGTGGTGGACAAGTCTGGCCTTCCTGGCAAGTTCAAGGCCTGGATTTACCAGCACGGGATTCTCCCCCGGATCCTCTGGCCCCTCATGGTGTACGAAGTCCCCATTTCAACAGTGGAAGGCTTTGAGATGAGGGTCAGTAGGTTCCTGCGCAGGTGGCTGGGACTGCCGCGAAGCCTGAGCAGCATTGCTCTATACGGGCACAATAACAAGCTGAAGCTCCCCATCAGCAGCTTGAGCGAGGAGTTCATGGTGACACGGTCCAGGGAACTCCTACAATATCGGGAGTCCAGTGACCCAAAGGTTGCCCAGGCTGGGATTGAAGTCAGGACGGGGCGTAAGTGGAGAGCTGCCGAGGCTGTGGATGTCGCAGAGGCAAGGCTACGGCAAAGGGTGTTGGTGGGAACAGTGGCGCAGGGGAGATCTGGCTTAGGTAGCAGAAGAACACCTCGCTATGATAAGGCGCAGGGGAAAGAGAAGAGGTCACTGATCCTCGAGGAGGTGCGAGCAGGACTTGAGGGAAGGCGAGCCTGCCAGATGGCAGGAATGCGGCAACAGGGCGCCTGGACCAGATGGGAACAAGCAGCAGAGCGCAAGGTCACATGGACCGAGCTCTGGAAAGCCGAACCCCATCGGATAAAGTTCTTGATCCAGGCGGTCTACGACGTGCTGCCAAGTCCATCCAACCTCTTCACCTGGGGGAAGGTGGAGACACCAGCGTGCCCCCTCTGCCAGAGGAGAGGAACCTTGGAGCACATCCTAAGCTGTTGTCCGAAAGCCCTGGGTGAAGGGCGGTACCGCTGGCGACATGACCAGGTCCTGAAGGCCATAGCCGATACCATCTGCAGGGGAGTCAGTCACAGCAAGAGCCTCCGCCCAGTGAAGAGCACCGCTTTCATCAGAGCTGGGGAGAAGTCAACCGGAACACCTCTTCTGGTCTGTTGGCAACAGCACGCGACTGGGAGCTGTCAGTTGATCTGGGTAAGCAGTTGAAGTTCCCTGACGTGGTTGCCAAAACAACACTAAGGCCAGATATTGTGCTTACCTCAGTTGCCTCCAAGCAGGTAATCCTCCTGGAGCTCACAGTGCCTTGGGAGGACCGTATGGAGGAGGCCAATGAGAGGAAGAGCGCAAAGTACTCTCAGCTTGTGGAGGAGTGTCGGAGCAATGGGTGGCGAGCGATGTGCCGGCCCGTTGAAGTGGGATGTCGAGGGTTTGTGGGCAAATCCCTCTGCAGGGCCTACAGAATGCTTGGCATCACAGGGGCCAGCCAGCGAAGGGCCATGAAGTTAGCCACAGATGCAGCAGAAGTGGCATCAAGGTAGCTGTGGATCAGGAGGGGAGAGGCGTGGCATGTAGGGCAGTAGCGCTACCTGGACACAGGCTGGGGCCTGATCAACCCTAGCTGGGTCGCCTAGGGGAGGGGGTCTGATTGTTGAAAGACCCGAAACCCCCTGTGATCCTAGGTTACATCACTGAGGATGTGTCCAGTTGCACCATTGGTGTATTTAAAAATATAAATGGTGTCTTGCATTATTGATGTTTTTAAGGCTCTAATTACTTCACATCAAACATTGCTTTCTGAAGGTTTTGGGCAGTGGGGGAAATACTGCATATTTCAGTTTTATTATAAAAAACAATATGTCTTGACAGAAAAGGCATAAAACCTTTTTGGTTATTTAAATTTTATATCAACCTGAAGTTGATATACTGTAGAGATTTACTGTAAGCGTTAAATAAAAAAAATTTTAAAAATAATTTGACTTGTTTTTAACATTTTAATGACTTAGACCCTTTATGGTCCCCTGGAGCCCTAAAGGTAAAAAAAACCCAAAATCCATATATTTTGTTATGATTTGAAAATGAAAACTATCAAAATGGCCCCCGCAGGCTTTAATTTTTCCATGTGGAAAAAGTTTGGACACCCCTGGTCTAAGTCCTAGGTGTCAAAGTCAAGGCCTGAATTATCTATGGCCCCCGGGGATGATATTTAATTACTATTAGAACCGGCCCGCAGGCCACAACCTCCTGCTGCTGTTTTGCACGCACCAATACTCCATCAGTGTTGGCGCTGGGAATTTTCAAAATGGGGTTCCAGGGACCCCATCAAGTCATAAAAATGGGGTCCCGCAGTAAATGTTTGGGGTCCCACTTTTTTGTAACCGTTTTGAAAACAAATGATGAATGTATGCATTATCCTGCTATATCTCACATTCTATATTTTGTTTTGGAAAAAGGTTGTCATAAAGGTTTCTTAGTTCATTAAAAAAAATAATACAAAAGAAAACAAATGTTTATGCATATGTAAGTTTATTCAGTTATTAACATTCATTCACTTGTGTTACGGTACAGCGGGGAAAAAGGAGACGGCACAGATGCAGGGACGTCGTTTTAGCTCTATTTATTAAAGTACAATAGGAAATGAGGCGTGTAACTAATCCAAAATGTGTATGTGTGCGACTATGTGTAGTGATTATAGGTTGAGTATTACCGGGAGTGTTGAGCGAGGTGCGGAAGTCCAAGATAGGGCAAGGCAGGCTCGAAGGTCCAGAGACAGGCAGGAGGTCAGGGGCAGGAGCGAAGCGTCAAAAGTCTGTGTCCAGGCGGGAGGTCGAGATCCAAAAAGGGGCAGCCAGGTAACCAGAGGGGAATACGGGGAGACGAGACACACAGCTCATCGTCAGGGAACAGAGGAATGTGTACGGGAACAGGTCACTACGTTCTGGCCCGGAACGCAGGTTTGCTCTTGCTTAAGAAGCCCGGCGTCTCATCAGCTTCAGGTGTGCAGATTGCTGACTGATTGCAGCTGTGCTTGGAGGTGCGCTCAGCGCACAGATGAATGCGCATTAGAATGCGCCTGGGCCGTGACAACTTTCTTCTTTCCTTCACGTATCTAAACTTTACCGCTATATTTTTATTGTAATATTGTCAGAATGTGTTTGTTCTATTTTTGGCCAAAGTAAGACAAAGAAAACAATCTAAAGTTGTATTTATTTTTTAGTTTTAATGCCATGATTTTAATAGTCCGGCCCGCGTGTGCACATATTTTCCTCCATGCAGCCCCTGAGCTAAAATGAGTTTGATCTAAGTAAACAATTTAGAATGTTTCGTCAACTCACTACAAGCACTATGCTGGGAAATGTGAACAACATAGATTATGCATCATCATTTAACACATTTGATAGTTGAAGTCGTCAGCGAAACTGGCTCTGATTTAAAGAAACAAGTAGCTCGTAGCAGTTAGCTTGTCAAGATTAAAGTATGTTTACACTTACCAGAAGCGCATTTTTGCTTTAGTAGTCGACTCCAAGACTCCAAGAGGCTGGTGTGACCATCGAGGAAAGCTGTAGAATGAGGCGAGTTTCAGTGGATGAGAAGTAATTCCACCTCGTCACTTTAATCTGCCTTCACTTTAATTTAAATTGTGTTGTGACTTGTTTCTTCTTCTATAGTTTTGGTGGTTCCATTGGCTTTGTTTGCTTACAGCTCCACTTATGGCGAGGCAGAGTGTAAAATTTTTCTCACCTCGTAAACGTTTCCACCCATTGATTGGACACTGTGGAACGCTTTTATTTTTTTTAACCTAAGACAAGCGGCTAATGAGCGGCGCCATGTGGCTCCAAGGAGCTTTTTCAAAAATGTATGGAAATGGAAAAAAAATGGGGTGAAAAATACATTTTCTTTTGTAATAGGGTTTCTGTAGGAGGACAAACACGACACAAACCTTCCTAATTGTTAGAAAGCCCACAGTTTAATATGTTTGTGTTTATGCTTCACTGATGAGAGTATTTGGCTAGCGCCGTTTTGTCCTACAAATTTTTGCGTGGCCCTTGAACTCACCGTTGTGTGGACTGTGACTCAACAGTTTCTTTACATGTATAACTTTCTCCGACGCTGCCACAGAAAGACGTGTTTTATGCCACTCCTTCTTTGTCTCATTTTGTCCACCAAACGTTTTATACTGTGCGTGAATGCACAAAGGTGAGCTTTGTTGATGTTATTGACTTGTTATGGAGTGCTAATCAGGCATATTTGGTCACTGCACGACTGCAAGTTAATCGATGCTAACATGCTATTTTGGCTGGCTGTATGTACATATTGCATCATTATGCCTCGTTTGTAGGTATATTTGAGCTCATTTAATTTCCTTTACTTATGTTAATTTATATTTGCATATCTCATGATACATTATCTGTATGTAATATTGGCTGCATTTCTCTTAGTTGTTTGTGTGCCATGTTGTTCCAGACCACAGCAAACATTAGCCAGCTTGCAAAGATTGTAATAAATCCATTAGAACACCGTTTCCTTTAACCTGGACACACACATCTATACCTTTTCCCATTCTAAGACAGTCATTTCCAGGAGTTATCTCACCCTCTGAGAAGTTTTACTAATGTTTTCCAATGTTGTAAAAATGTGTAGAATAAATATTACATTTCAACATTTCTGTCAACGATGATTTGCGTCAGCCTGCGACACTTAGTCATTTTGATAGTAGGCTAATTTAGCTAATTAGCCACTTACATCATGTGTTGCCATCATTATAACACTAAGTCTTTAAATTTTTTGCGACTCCAGACAAAATACTTTTTTGAATTTTTGGTCTTTCAACATTTTGGGTTGCCGACCGCTGCCCTAAATCATAATCCCCCAGTAACATTTTGAGCTATATTGCTAACTAATGCTAATACTGTAAATACTAGAATTGGCATGTCCGTGCGTGTTTTTGTTGTGTTTGTCTGTCGCTTCCAAACAAGCTGCCAGAAGGCAGCTGGTTGCTTTTGTTCTATAGTGTAATAAAAATAAACGTTGTGAACCCTCTTTGTCAGACAGCAACTCACTTTGTCTCTGTGGGTGTAGTCGGCACCGCCGCCATAACAGAAAAGCTGAGCCTCACAACGTAAACGTAAGGTAATTGAATAGAAATGATTGAGATGACCCCAATGCCCATAATAACTTTTTGTGTCATTTTGCTCCAGCAAAATTGCTGGCGAAAGTAAAAATCCCCAAAGAGACCGACAAATGATACGTTATTTGAGGTTGTAACTTTCAGAGAATAAGTAGAAGTGTGATAATTATAGAATAACTGTTAAAAAAGTAAATAATTGTCAGCTTTGTTCTCTGACTGACTGGCATGATGATGTTTTAATGAGCTGTTGAGGGTGATCTGCTAAATTTTGCCAGAGGCTTTTTAATAGAGAGCCGAGCAGTTATCTGTTTTTCTTTGTCACTTTGAAGGATATTATTTTTCTAGAGGCAAAGGGAATTCAAACCAGTTGCGGCTCATCCGGTCCAATTATTATTTTCTATTTGAATCCTTTGTATGCAGGAGCCATACAAAATCGATGACTCCCCAGTATGATTTTCTTTTAATTAATTTAATTACATTTTTTAATTACATTTTCTATTAATCTTATTTTTTCTGCTTTAAAGGCATTTTTTTTTCTTGCTTGTCGACAGGGGAGCGCCACGAGTGGATGGAAATTCTTCAGACGGCCGCGCACCACCGCCGCACCCCTGCCACCGCCGGCTCCCAGAAGCGGCGCCACAGCCTGCGTCGCTGCCGCTCCTCCACAAACAAGCGCGGCATGTTGGAGGTGCGCGCCTACAAAGGGAGAGTTCTGGTGTCCCTGGCGGGGAGCAAAGTCAGGCTTTGCAAAACAAAGCAGGTACTTTTTTTTTTTTCCCCCCCTCCGACACCTTTGGGGACTTCTTCTCTGCAGGATGACAATGAGTGGCTGTTTGAAAGAGATGAGACAGCAATAGAGAGACACATACAGTCATGAATATGGAAGGCAAAAAGGATGTGGTTTTGAATGAAAATTCTGCCATATGACCTAAAATACAAGGACGCAGGGACCTGTTGTAACTTCATTAAGCACCGCTGCAACCAATCAATGCTTTTTAGTGACAAGACTCATTAGGATTCTAACAAGGGCACATGGCGACGGGTGCCCTTGTTGGGATGTTAATGCCATTTTTTAGGATGCTTATTTTTTCTTTGTAGCTTTCAGTGATAATGGGCAATATATCAAATTGTCTTCTGATACGATCCCAAATGAAACAGAACGGCAATGCCTATATCAATGTCTTGATAATGCAAATATAATATCAAAACTCCTAATATCAGTTGTAGGGTTGTCCCAATACCAATATTTTGGTACCGTTTCCAAAATGTATTTTAATACTTTTCAGAATTCATTATTGGCTTTATTTTAAAGGCCTACTGAAACCCACTACTACCGACCACGCAGTCTGATAGTTTATACATCAATGATGAAATCTTAACATTGCAACACATGCCAATACGGCCGGGTTAACTTATAAAGTGCAATTTTAAATTTCCTGCGAAACTTCCGGTTGAAAACGTCTATGTATGATGACGTATGCGCGTGACGTCAATGGTTGAAACGGAAGTATTCGGACACCATTGTATCCAATACAAAAAGCTGTGTTTTCATCGCAAAATTACACAGTATTCTGGACATCTGTGTTGGTGAATCTTTTGCAATTTGTTTAATGAACAATGAAGACTGCAAAGAAGAAAGCTGTAGGTGGGATCGGTGTATGAGCGGATGGCTGCAGCAACGCAACCAGGAGGACTTTGACTTGGATAGCAGACGCGCTATCCGACGCTAGCCGCCGACCGCATCGATGATCGGGTGAAGTACTTCGTCGCTCCGTCATTTTACTTTCTATTATTTTGTCAAAATTATGAGGGACAAGTAGTTGTCTGAAAATTCCTTCAAGACAATTGTCTCCTGCCGGTCTTTTATTGTTTCGGACACATTCTTGATAGCAGCGTCATGTTCGTAGCGCGATCCAAGATAATTTCTTGATGCTGTCTGCTATTTAACATCAGCATAGTCATTAGAGACGTGATATTTGTAATCTGTGGCAATATTAAAGCAGACATCAGGTACAACAAATGCTAGGCTGTTGCCTTGTAAGGTGCCTTGTTTTGGTGTGACACAATAGGTCAACCCACAGAAACAAAACATGAATCCACAACAAAAAGAATTAAGCGCTCCCCTGTGTACACGGCATGTGACCATTAGAGAGTGTGCATTGACCCTGGGACTTTACATGCCGGTGTTAAAACCAAACTATTTGAGAAATCAATCAGAATCAGAATCAGAAATACTTTATTAATCCCCGAGGGGAAATACACATTTTCAGCACAATCTCATTCAAGATCAGAAAAAAATTACAGGGAGACAGAACAGGATTAAACATTACAGGGAGACAGAACAGGATCGCTGACGGGTCAAGGGAAAAAACAACTCATAGCCATAACACACATCACTCTTACATGTGTGTAAGAGGGAAACATCAAAGAACACGAAGGACATTAAAGACATTAAAAGAGCAGAGCTGATGCAACCAGACACTTCTACATACAGCTATGAATAAAAAGTCAAAGAAACATATACACTGTGGTGGCCTCTGCGGCGTTCCACGCCATCGTCTGCTGGGGTGGAGGGAGCATGGCCAAAGACAGGAGCAGACCCAACAAAGCAACCAAGAGAGCCGATTCCACTCTCGGCCACCCTCTAACTCTCGGCCAGTGTCCAGTCCGCATGCATGAGCGAGGATACGTCCAAGGAGACTGAGGTGTCCGATACCTGCTCATTCAGCCAAGACACTGTGAAGCCTGTCCGTCCCGGCGCTCAGTCCTAGCTCCGCAGCCCTGTCTCTTCATCCGCATCTCCTCCAGTCTTTCCAAACGGACTCTGGTGTGGCAGAGACCCAGTAGCTGGTCTCCATGGCCAAAAGGCTCCCGGGAGCATACTTGCCAACCCTCCCGGATTTTCTGGGAGACTCCCGGAATTCAGCGCCTCTCCCGAAAACCTCCCGGAAGAAATTTTCTCCCGAAAATCTCCCGGAATTCAGCCGGAGCTGGAGGCCACGCCCCCTCCAGCTCCATCCGGACCTGAGTGGGGACAGCGGCGACAGTCTGTTTTCACGTCCGCTTTCCCACGATATAAACAGCGTGCCTGCCCAATCACGTTATAACTGTAGAATGATCGAGGGCGAGTTCTTGGTTTCTTATGTGGGTTTATTGTTAGGCAGTTTCATTAACGTCCTCCCAGCGCGGTAACAAAACACAACAACAGCAGTCACGTTTTCGTCTACCATAAAGCAGTTTGTCTGCCGTAAACAGCAATGTTGTGACACTCTTAAACAGGACAATACTACCATCTACTGGATAGCCTCCGGAACACTGAAATTCAAGTATTTCTTTTATTTATATGTATAATAAAAAAAAAATAAAAAAAAATAAAAAAATATATATAGCTAGAATTCACTAAAAGTCAAGTATTTCATATATATATATATATATATATATATATATATATATATATATATATATATATATATATATATATATATATATATATATATATATATATATGTATGTATGAAATACTCGAGTTGGTGAATTCTAGCTGTAAATATACTCCTCCCCTCTTAACCACGCCCCCAACCACACCCCCACCCCACCCCGCACCACGCCCCACCCCCCACCTCCCGGAATCGGAGGTCTCAAGGTTGGCAAGTATGCCCGGGAGGCAGATCCAAAAGTCCACAAAAAAGCACCGCAGAAGTCACGAAAGTGCCACCCCTTGTCACACAGTCCCAAAGGGTCCCGAACCAAAAGGCAAAAAAAAAAAATCATATATATATATATGTATAATACATGAAAACAAGAGGGAAACACTCACAATCAAGACTGTTTTAGTGCATGGAAACGTACTCATTGAAGCGGTCCATAGTGGACATCTACAAAGGTCTGCTCTCCAAGGTAAATGTTGTACAATTATCACTTTGTTTTAAAAAAAAAAACCGAGTTAAGTCATTTGATTAATCACAAGAAATGATCGCATAAATCAAGTACATACGATGATTAATCACGCAATTCTGTGTGACTCTACAGCTAGGGTTGTATGGTATACCGGTATTAGTAAAGTACCGCAATAGTAATGAATCATATTCGGTACTATACCGCCTCTAAAAAGTACCGGCCCCCCACCCGTCGTCGTCACGTCGTGTCATGCAGACGAGCATGTGTGGCAGCGCACAATCACGGAGTACTTACAAGCAGACACAGAAAAAGGGAAGACGGATGCATTTTGGCTTAAAAACTAAAGTTGAAGGTGAAGTTATAACACTGAAACACCCTCAGGAAGAGGTGCTTTAAGACAGTGGTCCCCAACCACAGGTCCAAGGACCGGTACCGGTCCGTGAAGCATTTGCTACCGGGCAGCAGAGACACATAAAAAAATGTATAAACCACTGCATTTTCTCCGACTTAACTTTCGCTTGTCCCACTAGACACACCAATAAGCTTGTTTATAGATGTACAATAAAACTCCTCATAGGAAGTTGCCATTTGTTATGTTTGTTATAACTTTGTGACATGATACAATGCACATTAATGAACATATAAAATATAAACGTGGCAGATTGTAGCCGACGGCAGATTTCCATCTGCAGTCCCCAGCAGGTTGATTGTTCATGCACGTATTTTTGCTGTATTTATCTGGCACAAGTGGAAAGCCAGTCCCTGAAAATAATGCCGACATTAAACCGGTCCGTGGTGCAAAAAAGGTTGGGGACCCCTGCTTTAAGACATGGCTAACTAGCGGCTGATGTCTACCCGCAGTCAAGAGTTGTAAGTACTTTTTTTAATCGTTATGTCCATGGAGACATATCAAGTACATTTATTTCAAGAATCATCCCTGTAAATGCTACACGACACACCAAAGTCATGACAACGGATGTGTTCAGAATGGCAGGGGCGTCACTAGCTTTTAAGGACAGGGGGGGCTTAGCCCCCTGGAGATGCAGGATGCGAGCGAACACAGCGCACGAGCACAAAACTTCACAAACGGCTAACAAAGACTTAGAAATTAATCATTGTTATTATTATTATTTCAGTGGGTTTATTTTCAATCTGTGTTCAGTACAACAACAAACATGGGTTTGCACAGTGACATTTTGTTTACAGCATCAACAAGAAACAATTACTTGCATGATCCTTCAAGATACACTGAAACACAATGAAAGTCATGGCATTAGCCTCTATGTTATTCATTCACAAAATAAAGGCTAATGCCACCACTTTCGCTCACAATACAATAATTGTTTGTTCCCAAATATTTTGAAGTTGCACAGATTACATTTTGGGCACATGTGACTAAAATGGTTGTAAATTTAAGCCCTGGAAATATTACTTAATTACTTGAATTAAAGTAATATCTGGATCGGGATAATTTGGCTTATATATAATATATTTATATATATATATATATATATATATATATATTATGGCAAGCCGTTAAGGAAATTAAATATATATGGAAGTCTGAATAAAAATGAGAAACGTTTATATATACTGTAAATAAGAAAGACTGCTGATTTGAAAAAGAGCCAAAGCTGTCAAAGAGCTGAGGGACCATCTTCAAAGTGCAATGCTCAAACAAATAATGCAAACAATAAAATGTAACTTCCAGGGTTTGAGATTAACGTAGTCCTGTCATCCCGGGGACGGTAAAAAAAATGCACGGGACGAAATGAAATGCTCCCCCGGACGATGGCTTTTAACCATTTTTTTTTCTTTTTCTTTTTCTGTATTTATTCATTTTACATTTTACATTAAATGTCTTGGTTTTTCTTCCCTCTGAAAATCCTATGAAATGTTTAACAAGCCATCCTATAATAATACAACAGCTATGAATGTAACAATACAATAAAACAAATATATTTAATTATGTTTTTTTCATTATTTTAACAATAGGCTAATGTATATTACTTTATATAGATTGTACAAGAAACACAAAACTTAAAAACTAAATTATTTACAATTGCAGACACAAGGCTCTTGTTCTGCAGTGCTGTGTACTAATGTGCTTCGTACACCTGCAGGACCACAAGCAAGGTCGCAGAGAAAATGCAGACTGGATTTTGAGTTATGTGGGCATTTTCTATATGAACAAGTCCAAGGACCACAAGCAAGGTCGCAGAGAAAATGCGGACTGGATTTTGAGTGATGTGGGCATTTTCTATATGAACAAGTGGAATGGATTGCATACCGACGCACTTAAGGGGCTCTCTACCTTACACTATGAAGTGAGGGGAAACTGAGTGAATAATGACAGGTTATATGATTATTTATTTAAACTCATATTCGGGCCACTTTATAATGAATATGTCGGCATGTATTTGTAAAAAAAAAAAAAAAAAAAAAAAAGATTTTTTTTATTTTTTTAACACCAAATTATTTAGGGGGGCTTAAGAACCTTTTAGGGGGGCTTGAGCCCCCCTAAAATAGGCCTAACAACGCCAATGCAGAATGGTCTATAATATTTAAGACAAGACTTCATTATGTCCGATCAATACCCATTAAGGCGATTGATTGATTGATTGATTGAGACTTTTATTAGTAGGTTGCATAGTGAAGTACATATTCCGTACAATTGACCACAAAATGGTAACACCCGAATAAGTTTTTCAACTTGTTTAAGTCGGGGTCCACTTAAATTGATTCATGATACAGATATATACTATCATATATACTATCATCATAATACAGTCATCACACAAGATAATCACATTGAATTATTTACATTATTTACAATCAGGGGTGTGGAGGGAGGGGGGGGGGATATGGACATCAAGTAGTGGACATAGAGAGAGAGAGAGAGAGAGATCAGAAGGCATAAGAAAAAGAAAAAGTATCTGCATTTGATTGTTTACATTTGATTATTAGCAATCCGGGGAGGGTGTTAGTTTAGGGTTGTAGCTGCCTGGAGGTGAACTTTTATTGCGGTTTTGAAGGAGGATAGAGATGCCCTTTCTTTTATACCTGTTGGGAGCGCATTCCACATTGATGTGGCATAGAAAGAGAATGAGTTAAGACCTTTGTTAGTTCGGAATCTGGGTTTAACGTGGTTAGTGGAGCACCCCCTGGTGATCATCTTGACTTTAAACACACTACACATAAGCGAATAAAGGCATACTTACTCAACAGCCATACATGTCATGCGAAGGGTGGCCGTATAAACAACGCCAACACTGTCATAAACATGTGCCATATAGTGAAACTACACTAAACAATGTCAAACACAACATAAACACTACAGAACAAATTCTCAGAATTCCCTGCAGCACCAACTCTTCCGGGATGCTACAATATAAACAAACGCCATTGGTGGATCTACACCTAACATCCACTGTAATGATACCAATTACAGGAGCTATCTAGTTGATACTACTATGATGACATCGACATTTTTTAGCATCACAAAATCTTTTCGTTTTTTGAAAAATTTATATTATGTTTATAAACCCAGGAAATATGTCCCTGGACACATGAGGACTTTGAATATGACCAATGTATGATCCTGTAACGACTTGGTATCGGATTGATACCCAAAATTGTGGTATCATCCGAAACTAATGTAAAGTCAATCAATCAATCAATGTTTACTTATATAGCCCTAAATCACGAGTGTCTCAAAGGGCTGCAGAAGCCACAATGACATCCTCGGCTCAGATCCCACAATAGGGCGAACTCCAGCAGATTAGGATGGCCCGCATATAGCGAGGCCAGGAGTAGGAGCAGCAGCGCAAGGGCCCTGGACATAAAAAACTTTTGGGTGAGTGAGGGTAAAACCACCGAGGGTTGAAACAATTAGCCTACTAGTTCATTAATTTAATGTCTGTAACGATTAAAGTTTTATTCAGTAATAATAATTACTTTTGTCAGATGCTCATAATGACTAATTATGAGCATCTGACAAATGTCAGTTACGTTATCACGATGTGTTCAATGTGGTCTTGTAAAATTTGTTGTTAGTGGGACATTTGAATAGCCTAAATACAATAAAGTTGAATGTTTAAAGATTTGTTGTTGCAGTTTGTTTTCAAGGCAATATAAAATAAAATAGCTGACAACAACAAAGTAAAAAAGACTATTTAGAATTTGGTACAGTTTTACACCGACTTTCAAAACATCAATCAATCAATCAATCCAAGTTTATTTATATAGCCCTTAATCACAAGTGTCTCAAAGGGCTGCACAAGCCACAACGATACAACTCGGTCGGCTCAGATCCCACATCAGGGCAAGAAAAAACTCAACCCAATGGGATACAATGAGAAACCTTGTGAGAAACATAACATTATCTGGGACTGTTGCAGGTGGAGAAAGGGCGTTCAGCAAACTGAAACTAGTTAAGAACTATCTCAGATCCACAACAAGCCAAGGGGCTAAGTAGCCTTACTAGACTTACAACTGAAAGTCAACACAATTGGACAATTGGACTTCAAAGACCTCCTCAGCAAATTTGCTAACAAAAAAGCCCGGCGTTGGGCTTTCTGATGAGGTTTAGAGTGAATAAACAATTTAATTAGAATTTTAATTGAGATTAGATGAGGCTAATTGTTTTGTTTTTTTAAATATTTGTTTTATAACTACAGTTCGATCAATACCCCCCGCCCCCCAACCCCGTCCACCTCAACCGACGCACGGAGGGTGGGGTTTGGTGGTAGCGGGGGTGTATAATGTAGCCCGGAAGAGTTAGGGATGCATGGGATTCTGGGTATTTGTTCTGTTGTGTTTTTATGTTGTGTTACGGTGCGGATGTTCTCCTGAAATGTTTGTCATTCTTGTTTGGTGTGGGTTCACAGTGTGGCGCATATTAGTAAGAGTGTTAAAGTTGTTTATACGGCCACCATCAGTGTGACCTGTATGACTGTTGACCAAGTAAGCCTTGCAGTCACTCATGTATGTCTGCAAAAGCCGCATACAACATGTAACTGGGCTGGCATGCTGCTTGTACAGGTTGTAGAGGACGCTAAAGGCAGTGCCATCACGGCACGCCCATATTATTGTTGTTTGGGTGAAAATCAGCAGACATTCGAGAGAATAGTTGGTCTGAAATTCGGGAGTCTCCCGGAAAAATCGGGAGGGTTGGCAAGTATGACGCTGTCAAGCACCATTCATATAAAACTCGCGGGCCGCACTAACATTCAATTTTCATATTAAGGTGCGGGCCCCGTGTATGAGACCCCTGGTTTATACATAGCACAAAGCAAAAAAAATCTTTGTATGCAGTGTTATTTCATTTTAAATTTCAAAAGAGTTTTGTGGCTCCCATTGATTTCTTTAATTTGTGAAACGGGTCAAAATGGCTCTCGTAGTCTGCTGATTCGAGTAGAAATGTCAAGCATTTCCCCATTTCATTGCCGACTATCCTTCTTGAAAATGGCCTTGCAAATGTATATCTGCCACCTAATCAACGTTTTGTTGTCCTTCTTTGTGGGTCAACACTTCCTGCTAAATTGCAACTTGTGATTGGATACTCACTTTGGAATGACAAGTGAGTATCCAATCACAGTCTCGTTAACGTCAGGCTACCTAGATAGGCTACTGTCAAGAACTTGTGATCTGATTGGCTTTCGCAACGGTCTATCAACTGTGTGTGTTCTCAAATTCATCCGCTATCGATTCTCGGTGAGTATCCAATCACGATGCGTAAATGTCACGTTCAACCTTAGGCCAGCTAGAAGGTCTTACTGACAACAACTTGTGATCTGATTGGCTATCGCGATTGTCTATCAACTGTATGTCCCCGTTCACTTACAGTGCACGGACGCCTGCATTGTTGATTCTGAAGGCCCCGGGCAGATTTGGTACAGCATGGCAACATAAGCTAGCTGAATTCTGATTGGATACAAACTCTAACCTAAAAACAACAGCACTGGAAAGAGCATAATATGACATGAAGAGAATATGAATACTTTTAGATATTTAGGGAAAGTAAATAAATAAAATAATTGTATCTTTAATTATGATCATGATTTCTGGTTATGTTAGGCCAGCAGAGAAGGCATTGCTGGCCCTGACGGACCACCAATGGTCAGATCTTGCTGAGATTGGTCAGATCTAGTCAATAATTACCCCAGTAGGCTTCATCAGTTCATGCTCATAGACTTGGTCAGATCTAGTCTTGGACTTTGATTAATCAGGTCTAGTCTACATCTGCCCTTTCGATTATTTGGTTTTCCTCCTTGTAATTATCTCTAATACACCGTCCCCTTACAATACAGTACTGATTGTGTAGTTACACAACAGGAAGCCAGGTGTCGATTGAATTCGATTAAATTAACTTGTGAGACAACACCCTCTGTTAGATTTGTAGCTGCAGCTCTCTGTTTCCCTAGCAGATGGTGCCATCCAACTACTTTTGATGATCATTATTTAATATATTATAACAAAAAAAACTAAAATAAATGATTTCCAATTCAAAGCAGGGAAAATACATCTGCAAATAGGCGAAAATCAATTGTTTATTTTTATTTACAAAACCAGTAAAGTTGGCACTTTGTGTAATTCGTAAATAAAAACAGAATACAATGGTTTGCAAATCCTTTTCAACTTATATTCAATGGAATAGACTGCAAAGACAATATATTTAATGTTCGAACTGAGAAACTTAATTTTTTTTGCTAATAATCATTAACTTAGAACTTAATGGCACCAACACAGTGCAAAAAAGTTTGTACAGGGGCATTTTTACCACTGTGTTACATGGCCTTTCCTTTTAACAACATCCAGTAAATGTTTGGGAACTGAAGAGACCAATTTTTGAAGCTTTTCAGGTGGAATTCTTTCCCATTCTTGCTTGATGTACAGCTTAAGTTGTTCAACAGTCCGGGGTCTCCATTTTGGTATTTTAGGCTTCATATTGTGCCACACATTTTCAATGGGAGACAGGTCTGGACTACAGGTAGGCCAGTCTCGTACCCACACTCTTTGACTATGAAGCCACACTGTTGTAACACGTGGCTTGGCATTGTCTTGCTGAAATAAGCAGGGGCGTCCATGATAACATTGCTTGGTTGGCAACATACAGTATGCTGCTCCAAAACCTGTATGTACCTTTCAGCATTAATGGTGCCTTCACAGATGTGTACGTTACCCATGCCTTGGGCACTAATACACCCCCATACCATCACAGATGCTGGCTTTTGAACTTTGCGCCTATAACAATCCGGATGATTATTTTCCTCTTTGGTCCGGAGGACACAACGTCCACAGTTTCCCAAAACAATTTGAAATGTGGACTCATCAGACCACAGAACACTTTTACACTTTGCATCAGTCCATCTTAGATCAGCTCGGGCCCAGCGAAGCCGGCAGCGTTTCTGGGTGTTGTTGATAAATGGCTTTAGCTTTGCATAGTAGACTTTTAACTTGCACTTACAGATCTAGCGACAAACAGTAGTTACTGACAGTGGTTTTCTGAAGTGTTCCAGGGCCTATGTGGTGATATCCTTTACACACTGATGTCGGTTTTTGATGCAGTACTGCCTGAGGGATCCAATGTTGTCTCTGAACCTTTTTGTGATATTACGGAGTGTAAATGGTAAATGGGTTATACTTGTATAGCTACTTCTGTCCTGCTAGGAAGATAACAGCTGGGACAAAGCGTTTTCCATTAATTTTGTTTCCTAAACTTCCATTGCCTCTACTTGTGTGCACACTTGAGGATGCCAGCGGCGTTCCAACCATCCATCCGTCTTTCGCGCCTCATTTCACATCACCCGCTGTTGTGTTGTTTACCTTTCATTATTTTCTTCGTTAGCGTGAACAAACATCTTTGTTAGACTTCGGGTTTCCCTCTCCACGTCAGCACATTTTTCCAACGGCGGGCGATGAATCCAGATTAATTGTATTGTTTCAGCTGGTGGCGAATCCAGCTGCGGGGAGGATGTGAGACGGAAACAAAAAGATGGAGGAGGGGGTGAAGAAACTGTGTGTGTGCGTGACGCAGAGCAAGGGTAGGATGAGGGAAGTAGAGCGTTGGCCTATTCGAGCTCAGCGGAGTGGAGTATTTAATCTAACATGATGAACGAGCTATTGGAAACATCACACCCCTGGCTCCTCCGCCTCCTTCTTCCACCTCCGCCGCCCCTAGACTCATTCCTTACGGGTTGTAAGCTCTGTGATGGAGCTGTGTTTGAGGTCATTGGAGCACCAAGGTTATGACAATCTTGAGGGTTACAAAGCACGTCGCCTGCCACTTCATGCAGTCATGCACCTTTAGTAGGGATGTCCGATAATGGCTTTTTGCCGATATCCGATATTCCGATATTGTCCAACTCTTTAATTACCGATACCGATATCAACCGATATATACAGTCGTGGAATCAACCCATTATTATGCCTAATTTGGACAACCAGGTATGGTGAAGATAAGGTACTTTTAAAAAAATTAATCAAATAAAATAAGATAAATAAATTAAAAACATTTTCTTGAATAAAAAAGAAAGTAAAACAATATAAAAACAGTTACATAGAAACTAGTAATTAATGACAATTAGTAAAATTAACTGTTAAAGGTTAGTACTATTAGTGGACCAGCAACATGCACAATCATGTGTGCTTACGGACTGTATCCCTTGCAGACTGTATTCAAATATATTAGTGATGGGTTGATGAGGCGTCATGAAGCGTTTCGACACATTGCAAAACTGTATTGATACTGTGTCGATACTGTGTCACTAAATACTGACATCTGCTGGACATTAAAAATCCCTACAGGCAACCTATGGACCGACTCAACTGACACTGATTTTATGACCTAGTATATACAATAATATAAACCAAGTCATTGTATTTCATTTAGGATTATTTCATATCTTCATTTAAATAAAAATATATTTTTATCTTTTTTATATACAGTCAATAAATAATGTGAACATGTATCATAACATGGAAATCTAAGAGAATGTGTTGTGAATGAGGATGCTTGTGGACTGGGATTTTTTTTAATTTTTTTTACACATTTTTATTAAAAAAAACAGTTTTCCCAATGTATTAAATTTTAGACGATTTTTCTTCTTAGTTATTATTTCTCCGGCTGTAGAAAAGACCCGCTCACAGGGCACAGAGGAGGCGTCAGTGCGACACAGTTCGCGTATCGATCACGTGACCTAAACAGCTCATGATCGGTCACGTGACTTTCTAAAAGCGGTACGCGCACCGACACAGGGTTTTGCTCTATGAGTTCGACGCATGCGCCGATGCATCGGTGTTGCCGGACCCATCCCTAATATATATTGATATATAATGTAGGAACCAGAATATTAATAACAGAAAGAAACAACCCTTTTGTGTGAATGAGTGTAAATGGGGAAGGGAGGTTTTTTGGGTTGGTGTACTAATTGTAAGTGTATCTTGTGTTTTTTATGCTGATTTAATAAAAAAAAATATTATAAAACCCCCCCCCCCAAAAAAACTAGATACCGATAATAAAAAAAACGATACCGATAATTTCCGATATTACATTTTAACGCATTTATTGGCCGATAATATTGGCCTGCTGATATTATCGGCCGATAAATGCGTTAAAATGTAATATCGGAAATTATCGGTATCGTTTTTTTTATTATCGGTATCGTTTTTTTGTTTTTCTTTTTTTGTTGTTTTTTTTTAATTAACATTAACATCTCTAACCTAGCAGTAGAATCTTGACATTGGAACTCATTTTTGTCAATGTTTTGCCGTTTCCTGATGTCCCAATACTTATGTCCATTGAACTCTGATTAATTCCCCCACCCGCTTTCTCTTCAAGTGCCATTAAAGCCCCGTAGCTGTTGGTAATTAGATGAGTTGTTTTTACCTATAGGGATTTTTTTTCATGCTATTCAAGATCGAGGGGCGGTACGGGGGTCACACGTTGGCTAGGTAACGAATAGCGAGGTCTGTACAGAAGGCGCTTTAATCGCCTGCTTCAGAGAGATGACTATTAGTAGGGGCATCCAACCGAGCACACTTCCAGACTAAAGCAACAGTGAGGACTGGTGGAAAAGTGAATGGAGAGAGGTTCCACAGTACAGTTAGCGTGTCAGAATGTCTGCTTTATATGGTGGAAAAAAACGCTACTTTTAAAAGTAAACTTCAATGTGTTTTAAGCATGCCCAATTAAAGCTAATTGTCATGATTTGTAGTGACGGTTTCACACTTTTGTTGTTTCCTGTGTTTTGGTTCAATTTCGTTTCCAGCACTCCTATTTCGTAGTCCCCTTCCGGTTTGGCATGTCTCGCTGTAACGTTACCTCTGTTCTGAGGGCTGTTCCTGGTTGGCAATCAGGAGGCTCATCTGTCCCTGATTGCCAATCAGGAGGGTTTGTTATTCTGCATTGGCATCGGTCCTTTGTAGGGTTGTACGGTATACCGGTATTAGTATAGTATCGTGATACTAATGAATTATATTCGGTACTGTACCGCCTCTGAAAAGTACCGGTCCGCCAAGACATGCGGCTAAAGTCCAGCCCCAATCAGCAGTGTTTTAGCTACTTCTAAATCACTAATCCTCGCCTCCATGGCGACAAATAAAGTACGATTCTTACAAGTATCATCCCTGCAGGACGACGAATAGCTAGAAAAGGCTTCACTACACACCGTAGTGCACCGGCGTCAAAATGTAAACAAACACCATTGGTGGATTTATACCTAACATCCACTGTAATGATACCAAGTACAGTAGCGTATCTAGTGGATACTACTATGATTACGTCGATAATTTTTGACATCAAAACATCTTCTTTCGTTTTTTTAAAAGTAATATTATGTTTATAAACTCAGGAAATATGTCCCTGGAGACATGAGGCTTTGAATATGACCAATGTATGATCCTGTAACAACTTAGTATCCGATTGATACCCAAATTTGTGGTATCATCCAAAACGAATGTGAAGTATCAAACAACAGAAGAATAAGTGATTATTACATTTTAACAGAAGTGTAGATATAACATGTTAAAAGAGAAAGTAAGCAGATATTAACAGTAAATGAACAAGTAGATTAATAAATCATTTTCTACCACTTGTCCTTAATAATTTTGAAAAAAAATAATAGAAGGAAAATGACACAATATGTTACTGCATATGTCAGCAGCTAAATTAGGAGCCTTTGTTTGCTTACTTACTAATAAAAGACAAGTTGACATGTATGTTTACTATTTTATTTAAAGATAAACTTGCAATAAGAAACATATGTTTAATGTACCTTAAGATTTTTTGTTAAAATAAAGCTAATAATGCCATTTTTTGTGGTCCCCTTTATTTAGAAAAGTACCGAAAAGTACCGAAAGGTATCTAATAGCAGTACCGGTACCAAAATATTGGTATCGGGACAACACTAGTCCATTGTTTTTGTTTGTGTTTCTGCATGTGCTTTGCAGTTTTCGCTCAAGTGTTTTGACTCACCTGCGGTCTACTGCCTCGTCCACGCTCATTCCACCGGCTTTTTTACGCCACCAGCCACCATGCGCGACTGTAACACAGGTCACAATGGTCGTGTAGTTACTAAGTGATGTAAGTCACACTGTGTTTTTTTAATTAATCTGCAACTTATGCAGAGCTTTAGGTAATTAAGGTGCCCAAGGTCGAAAAGGTTGCACATCAGTTTGTCCTCATCCTCCTCGATTTTAGTAACATTTGATGTAACAATCGTTCACTTAGCTGACCATTGAATTGAAGCTAAGCTCTGAACATCTGCCTCTGACAAAACCAGTCAATGTGGCTACTTTTACTCTATAATGTCTGTATCATTTGTAGTAAATAGTAGTTAATTGCCTTGCTGCAAATCACTACCTTATTGTGGTTGAGGGGGATGAGTGCCCAGATGATTCTAGGAATAGTAGTATTTTTTTTGCCACCCAAGGCAATTAGATTCTAATTGATGTGCCAGTCAGAGTGATTCAGAAGAGCCATATAGAAAAAAACCCAGAAAGAGATCACCAAATATTAAATCAAAGCAACTGGACTCTTCTTGTTGGTTGATGACGTTTTACCTTAAAAATTCTTTAGTTCGTAATTTTAGGTGTGTAGATTCCCTATTTACGCCTCACAATAGGGTTGCTGATTTGGCCAGCCATGACTGGTGAACAACTCTTTTGCATGGTCGTTGGCCTACTTTGTGGCAAAACAACTATCCATCCATCCATCCATCCATTTCCTACCGCTTGTCCCTTTCGGGTTCGCGGGGGGTGCTGGAGCCTATCTCAGCTGCATTCGGGCGGTACACCCTGGACAAGTCGCCACCTCATCACAGGGCCAACACAGATAGACAGACAACTTTCACACTCACATTCACACACTAGGGAACATTTAGTGTTGCCAATCAACCTATCCCCAGGTGCATGTCTTTGGAAGTGGGAGGAAGCCGGAGTACCCGGAGGGAACCCACGCAGTCACAACTAGTTAGTGGTAATTACTTCTGTGGAACAAGGCATTTTTTTGAGGAGGGATGTCAGGACACTGTTATAAGCAGAAGATAGGTGTTAGTGTGAACCTCAGGCTCCTCCTCTGTTTAGCAAGGCCCTCCCTACTTGAACACACATGGTTTCTTTTACACTTCATTCAAAGGAGTAGTCCTCCTTAACTAGAATTTAAACATTGTTCTTCTCAAAGGAACGTCCCTGCTCCCAGATGCAAATGAACTGCTAACGCTAAACTGACCTTTATTTTTCAGTTAAACTATTTTTCATACTTTCTTTTAATGACACGGAAAAAAGAGAGCGTTGCATTGATTAGAAATGTTTTGACTATTTTGGCACTTTTCCTGACCGCAGACAAAAACTCCAGATCTGTTTGCCGTTGGCATAAATAGCGTCTGGTGGGAGGTACTCCTCGAAACAGACTTCTGCCAACGATCGCTAGCGAGGCAAGCTAACCATCGCTAACCTCCTAACTTCAAAGCCTTCTAACTACACCAACATGGGCAGAAAAAAGGTTTCTGCTGCAATGCAGAGGAGAAGGATATGGAAGATAGTCGAGAATTAGGTAGACTTAGACTTAGACTTAAAGGCCTACTGAAATGAAATTTTCTTATTTAAACGGGGATAGCCATATTTTTGTTGAAAGGATTTAGTAGAGAACATCGACGATAAAGTTCGCAACTTTTGGTCGCTGATAAAAAAGCCTTCCCTGTACCGGAAGTAGCGTGACGTCACAGGTTGTGGAGCGCCTCACATCTGCACATTGTTTACAATCATGGCCAGCAGCAGCGAGAGCGATTCGGACCGAGAAAGCGACAATTACCCCATTAATTTGAGCGAGGATGAAAGATTCGTGGATGAGGAAAGTGAGAGTGAAGGACTGGGGGGCAGTGGAAGCGATTCAGATAGGGAAGATGCTGTGAGAGGCGGGTGGGACCTGATATTCAGCTGGGAATGACTAAAACAGTAAATAAACACAAGACATATATATACTCTATTAGCCACAACACAACCAGGCTTATATTTAATATGCCACAAATTAATCCGCATAACAAACACCTCCCTCCTCCCGTCCATACAACCCACCAATACAACTCAAACACCCGCACAACACACTCAATCCCACAGCCCAAAGTACCGTTCACCTCCGTAAAGTTCATACAGCACATATATTTTCCCAAAGTTACGTACGTGACATGCACATAGCGGCACGCACGTACGGGCAAGCGATCAAATGTTTGGAAGCCAAAGCTGCGTACTCACGGTAGCGCGTCTGCTATCCAACTCAAAGTCCTCCTGGCTGTGTTGCTGTAGCCAGCCGCTAATACACCGATCCCACCTACAGCTTTCTTCTTTGCTGTCTTCATTGTTCATTAAACAAATTGCAAAAGATTCACCAACACAGATGTCCAGAATACTGTGGAATTTTGCGATGAAAACAGACGACTTAATAGCTGGCCACAATGGTGTCCCAATATGTCCGCACAATCCGTGACGTCACGCGCAGACATCATCATACCGAGACGTTTTCAGCAGAATATTTCGCGGGAAATTTAAAATTGCACTTTACTAATCTAACCCGGCCGTATTGGCATGTGTTGCAATGTTAAGATTTCATCATTGATATATAAACTATCAGACTGCGTGGTCGGTAGTAGTGGGTTTCAGTAGGCCTTTAGACTTCCTTTATTGTCATTCAAATTTGAACTTTACAGTACAGATGAGAATGAAATTTTGTTGCATTAGCTCGTTGTAGTACAGGATAAAAGAGCAATAAGGTACAGATATAAATAGATTTACTGTACAGATAAATATATTGCACTTTTGCATATGCATCCAGGTTTACGAATGTATGTTATAATGTCTTTATATTCCAGCGAGTTAATCCGTTTTTTGGGGGAATTGAGGGGACTATTATGATGCGTTCAAGAGTCTTATGGCCCGAGGGAAGAAGCTGTTACAGAACCTGGAGGTTCTGCTACGGAGGCTGTAGACCCTCTTTCTAGAGTCCAGCAGTGAAAACAGTCCTTTGTGGGGGTGGGAGGAGTCTCTACAGATTTTCTGAGCCCTGGTCAGGCAGCGGCTTTTTGCGAACCAAGAATGATGTTTAAACAAATTGAAGCCAGTCTGAAAAAAAGTGTTTTCTAGCTAGGCTGGAAGTCCAGTGCTTGGACTGGAAGAGAAAGTGAATGTTTTAAACAAGCAAAGTAATGAGAAGGACCACGTCATACAGTATGTCAAATCAATTGTCAGATCCAAGAAGTGCAAGAGTACAGTATGTCTGAATGACCAATGTGATTATGACTGGCCTTCAGATAAGATGCATGCCTAATGTCAGAGCAGTTAATAACAGGAGGACAGGATGCTGCTGATTTAGCAGAGCAACATATTTATGTTGGGGTTGTTTTGTCATCTCCATTATAGAAGTCATTGCCTTTCTCCCTGCACTGCATTGCATACTGTAGACAACATTGCTAAGTTTGCTTCTTTGGATTTTGTCTTTGAGGTGGGCAATCTTTGTGTTAGTGACTTTGAAATGCATCTATAAGTTTGGAAAAAATCCTTTTGAGTTTCTCTGACAAACCAGCCATTGGACCACCGCATTTCGCCTCCTGTTTCTATCCTCAGGGTCGGGTGAAATGGCTTTTTTTCTCCTAGAAGATTTAAGAAACAGCCAGTTCAGAGTACTTGCAGGGTCTTAAAAAATCTGAAATGCAATATTTTTTTAAGGCCTTAAAATGTCTTAAATTCTAACAAAATCTCTGTCTTAAAAATATATTAACGTTTTGTTTAGAGATGTCCGATAATGGCTTTTTTGCTGATATCCGATATTCCGATATTGTCCAACTCTTAATTACAGATTCCGATATCAACCGATACCGATATATACAGTCGTGGAATTAACACATTATTATGCCTAATTCTGTTGTGATGCCCCGCTGGATGCATTAAACCAGTGGTTCTCAACCTTTTTTCAGTGATGTACCCCCTGTGAACATTTTTTAAATTCAAGTACCCCCTAATCAGACCAAAGCATTTTTGGTTGAAAAAAAGAGATAAAGAAGTAGAATACAGCACTATGTCATCAGTTTCTGATTTATTAAATTGTATACCAGTGTAAAATATTGCTAATTTTTTGTGGTCTTTCTTGAACTATTTGGAAAAAAAAATATAAAAATAATTAAAAACTTGTTGAAAAATAAACAAGTGATTGAATTATAAATAAATATTTCTACACATAGAAGTAATCATCAACTTAAAGTGCCCTCTTTGGGGATTGTAATAGAGATCCATCTGGATTCATGAACTTAATTCTAAACATTTCTTCACAAAGAAAGAAATCTTTAACATCAATATTTATGGAACATGTCGACAAAAAAATCTAGCTGTCAACACTGAATATTGCATTGTTGCATTGTAATGAATGGAATAGCCTACTTGATTTGATGTTCAGTTTATGAACTTACATTCATATTTTGAAGTATTATTCAATACATATATTCATAAAGGATTTTTGAATTGTTGCTGTTTTTAGAATGTTTTTTAAAAATCTCACGTACCCCTTGGCATACCTTCAAGTACCCCCAGGGGTACGCGTACCCCCATTTGAGAACCAATGCATTAAACAATGTAACAAGGTTTTCCAAAATAGATCAACTCAAGTTATGGAAAAAAGTGCCAACATGGCACTGCCATATTTATTATTGAAGTCACAAAGTGCATTATTTTTTTAAACTTGCCTCAAAATCTGCAATTTGGAGATTGGGACACGCTCTCCCTGAGATAATCCTGATACCACTACAACTATGGGAAATACTATACATTATTATTATTATTTTTTTAAACATGCCTCAAAACAACAGCTACAAAAACATTGAAGGCACACAGCTTCAGTCCAGAGTATACTAGAGTAATAAAGTAAATAATAATATATACAGTACATACTGTATAACAGGAAATTATATAAACTGGTCTCAATCTGCCCTGCTCTAACGTATTTGTATGAGTAACACAAATGTGCTGCAAGCTAGTGGTGAGTGCTTTCATCCATCTTCCGCTTGTTTTCATCGTGTATCCTTTTATGATTCTTGAAGAGGTGGGAGATCAAATTGCTCGTATTAAAGGAAGATGTTTTGGTTCCTCCTCGCATAAGCAATTTTTTGCAGTCATTGCAAATTGCCAGTTTTTTATCCGTCGGACACACTTTAAAATAATCCCAAACCATAGACATGGTGTCGTTAGTCAGTCAACGAGCGAGCTCGCTTGTTAGCCACGGCTACAGCACCGGCAACAACACACTCTTCTTGTTGTTATGCTCCGCTCGCGGCGGTTTGATGAGGTCATCAAGCGTCGTCAGTAAACCTCTCATGCTGCAGTCGTCAACTCCTGTGTTGTGTGTGGGAGAGGGGAGAGGCTGCTGACTGGGATATGTACCGCTCCGTACAGCGGCATTTTAAAAGGTAATTCATTTTACTTTTTGAAACCGATACCGATAATTTCCGATATTATATTTTAAAGCATTTATCGGCCGATAATATCGTCTGGCCGATATTACCGGACATCTCTAGTTTTGTTTTTTCAAAACCAATACATACTTTCAGTCTTACTTTTAAATGTTTAGATTTTTGAGGGTGCTATTCATCACTACAACTAGGATCCCAGTCTGAGATCGACTTTTTTTTTTACTCATCCTTCTCCAAGCGTCTACCTTTTCTTCACCTTTTACGTGGCAACCCATCACCGTTCCTGTTCTGTTTACCTGTACAATGTTTGTTTGTCTAATCTTGAACGGGTTTGTGGTGCTAATTACATTTTATTGTACTTCTGCAATGACAATAAAGAACATACCATACAAAACTAAAGTTCCTGTGCAGCCCCGTCAGACGTTATCGGATCTTAGCTAGCAGCGAGTATAACGAAAGCCCACAGCAAAGCCAAGTTATTTGTGTAAGTGCAAGGTCAACGATTTGTGTCTTTAGAAAAAGTTTATGCATGATTGGAGCCAAACATTTTTTTACTGACGTCACAACTTCGGTCAGGCCTTAGATGAAATGCGGACCAAAGTTGGAGTTGAAGCATTAGCCTGTTACCAATTCATTTGCAATGCTGTTAATACAACTGAGTGTAATTTTCTCTTGGAGTAAAGATTTGATTATGAAAAAACGTGCTTTCTAATTGAAGCATTTGCTGCTGTGTGGCTACTTATAGTTAAGATTGATCTCAGAGCCTAAGCATGTTGCCAAAGCGTTTAATATTTGAACTGTTAAGTAGATTGTCCTGGTTTCCGTTGTAAAAATGACTTTTAGTACATTGTGCCATTACAACATCAATATGTATGTTAAAAACTAAACAACCTCTATAGTTTTTCATTTGCCACGTTTGCAGCTCTGTGGCTAATTGTGGCACCAAATCAAGACAGGTGACTAATTTCCTTCTCTTTGTTGTATTAGTTTATGTGTGTGTGAATTAACATGGAAAACATATACCGTATTTTCCGGACTGTAAGACGCACTTAAAATCCTTTTTTTTCTTTCTCAAACTCGACAGTGCGCCTTATAACCCAGTGCGCCTGATGTAAGGAATACGTTTGGTTGAGCTTAACCACCTTGAAGCTATTTTATTTGGTACATGGTGTAATGATAAGTGTGACCAGTAGATGGCAGTCAAACATAAGAGATAAGTGTTGGCTGCACTACGATGGCAATATGACTCAAGTAAACAACACCAACATTTTTATATGTTCCATTAAAAATATAGAACATTACACACGGTGCTCAAAAATCTACCAAAATGTTTTAGTACGACTTCGGTAAGCTATGAAGCCGCACCGCTTGATGTGCTTCAACATTATTACGTATTATTATGGTGTGTGTATAAGGTAAGACATATTATCTGGCGTTTTGTTTCGCAATATTATGCAAAAATAACTTTTCTAACCTTCTGGTACCTGCTAATCTGAATTTAGGATTTTTTAAAAATTGCGCGCCTCCGCCTTTGTAGTCCTAGACGACACCGTAGTCGATAAGCTTCTTCTTTTTCTCTATCTTCTTATGGGACATTCATCCTCCGCTGTTACCATTTCTAATATGAAGTAGTGTAAACTTCTTACTTGTATCTGTCAGTAAATTCGCTATGAAAGCGCTAAAACATACCGGTGTAGTGAGTTTACATTATTCATTTAGTTATTAGAGAGTTTCGGTCGGACGGTTTTTCACGGGACATGAGATGCTGCTCCGTTATTGATTTAAGTAAAGTCTGAATGTCATTAAAACAGTTAGCTCCATCTTTTGACACTTCTTCCACTCCCGTCCTTGCACGCTACACCGCTACAACAAAGATGACGGGGAGAAGACGCTGCCGAAGGTGAGCCACGTAAATAAGACTGCCCACAAAACGGCGCATCCTGAAGCGACTCTCAGAAAGCGGCTTGAAGATGAACTGTAAAATATAATCTATGCAACATTTTGACCAAAGAACCACCATTACAGGTTATGTAGACCACAAGAAAGTGTTTTCCATTTAAAGAAAAATAATTAAATAATATGACTCCTTTAACACGCCTTATAATCCGGTGTGCTTTATGTATGAAAAAAAGATCAAGAATAGATCATTCATCACCAGTGCGCCTTATAATCCGGTGCACCCTATGGTCCGGAAAATACGAAATGCTTCATTTAGCTTTTTTTTGTTCTGCTTCCTGTTTGTGAGCATCCCAGCTGCCTGACTGACCTCTCAGCTTATCCAGGCTTTCATTCACTTCTTCCCATTTTCCTCTTCATTTGATTTATTCGTCTTTTGACTTTGTGAGCTTTCGAAAAGAGGACAGTTTGTTTGTGTTGTAATTGTCGTGCTTTGATGTGTGTGCGTGTGTGTGTTCTCTCTATGTCCTCTGCACTTTGTGAGGGAGTGCCGGCCTTTCTAAAAATGGCCTCTAAAGTCCACAAAGTTAAGTTTGGAGTCCTCAAATGCACCTTTAACTGCAGTTGCATGCCGGTAAAACACACACACACTAGCTACACACACACTGAGGCATCGGCAATGTGGGGGAAAAGCCAATGACTTTAACGTTATTGCCTGTCACAAACTATTTTCAGCAGTACTATCTAAAAAAAAAAAGCCGCATGGGCTGACATCGACGCTGTTGTAAACGCAGGTCTGTTTCTGTGTTTGTTAGCTTGCATTACACCAAATGACATTCAAACCCTGTGTGGGGAAACAAGTTGGGATTTTATTGAGGCAACCAGGTATTTGGTGTTTTTTTTATGTTTGCACCCAAAAAGGAGAATAGATGCCAAGAAGGTGGTATATATATACAGTATATATGTATATATATATATATATATATATATATACATATGTATGTATGTATGTATGTATGTATGTATGTATGTATGTATGTATGTATGTACAGTGCCAGCCCAAGCCTCCATGGGGCCCTAAGCAAAATTTGATTTTGGGGCCCTCTATTTCTGCCAATAATATTGATTGTTGATCATTCACACACCTACTATAAACTCATTGCGGCTCTGGCAGTGTTGTTTACATTATCCTATTCTCAGCCTGGCATATCTTTACAAATGACAAGTCATTTATAAAGATATGGGGGTGGCCCAGTTCAGAACATAAATAATACCAATAATGAACGAACGAATGATGTCCAGACTGCCACATATTGTTCCTAATCTTAAAATGTAGAAAACATTCAGCTACAAGCGTGGCCTGGGGTTGAACAGTCCAAGTGATAAAGCTTTGTATTTACAGTAAAAGTGTCATCTTGTCTCATCAGTCTTGTACATATTAGTCTTTAATTATTACTTTATATTTTTAGTTAATTGTTCATATTTAATGTTTACTCTGTACAAAGAGAGCGCAGTCTACTGAAGTTAAATTCCATGTGTGTTAAACATAACTGGACAATAAAGCTGATTCTGATTCACTTTATTATTTTTGGTAACAAAAACCTGAAACAGCAATGTGCAAAAATAATTCGTAGTGCAAAAAAAACAATAAAGTGCAACAATAAAATCACTTAAATATATATAAAAAGGAACAAATTCAATTGTACAAAAAACAACATAATTAAATTAAATATCAAGCAAATACTTAAATAATATTAATGAACAGTTACCAGAAACAAGGTAACATAACGGTTTATAAACAAATATAAAGTTACTACATATTAAAACTATGTATATGTTGTACATAACGATGTGCAAAATTTTTTTTGGGAAAAAATCAAAATAAACTACCTTAAATTAAGGTCCTTAATTCACACATTTGACCATCACATCACAGTTTTGTTCCTCTGTTCTTCACCACCCACACCACTCCACCCCAGGGGCGCCGCTAGGGATTTTGGGCCCCATGAAAAGAATCTTTACGGGGCCCCCAACACAGCGGCAACATTTTTTGATGCTATTTTACATACAATTATGCATTTTAATGGTATTTTTGACTATCATTACCATATTTTTGAAAGAAGAACAGCATCACAGTTGACATGTACAGTAGGGGAAGAACTGAGCACTCTGAATACAATGGAACTCATTTTGAGTCATTTATTTGCTGCACCACTGATTCTTAAATTGAAAATAAACTCTTCCATGAAAAAATAGCAATTATAATCAGTGGAGAGAAAAAAATCTCAGCAAAAACAAAAATACCATCAGAATACAAAATGGCCATATATGATTTCTCATAATTTAAGTAGAGCTGAATATATGAAAGAATGGTAAATATATATATATATAATATAACCGTTATATTATATATATATTTACCAGACTCTGTTCAGAATGAGGCATCATTTTGACAGAGGGGAGATCAACTATTATTGAATAAGAACAGCTTGATAAATGTTTGACTGGATTGATTATTTAATTAAAATAGCAGTAAAATGTAAAAATCCAGAGTTTTCTTGAGCTAACATGGTGAGAAAAGTGAGCTAGCTTATTACCACAGACAGGGACAAAGTTAATATGCATAACTTTCTACCACAACTAACAAACCCACCTTTTTTTTGGAAATATTGGGTGACATATTGTCGACCCTTCAACTCCTTATCCTCTCTTATTTTCTTTTCCTTTCTTTTTTGGCTGCCTGATTTTTGAGGCATAATGCTGTCTCCTCCGCTTTGCTCGCTGTGGCGCTGTCTGTGACAAATCGCCAGTGCTCTACCTGCAGCTGATCCAGTCGGACTGAACCATTTTACGTAAATAGAGGGGGGGAAAGGAGGGCCCTGCATGTGTTGATGCTTCCAAAACAAATAAAGGTATTGTTACCAGGACATGGAAAATAAAACAAGTGTGATTATATGTTAGTTAATAACTTAGTGTCATTATTTTTTCTGTATTATAATTTCATCATCATTAGGGGCCTCTCTGGGTCCCCCTCCATCATGGGCCCCTAGAATCTGTCTCCTTTACCCCCCCTTTTCGGCGCCCCTGCTCCACCCACTCCTTAAAACCTGTGCTTCCTGGCTTTTCTGGAGGCAAAGTCATTTATGACATCACTGTAAGAAATCTGATGGCCGACTTTGTTATTAATACTAATCACTGCCATGTACGAGTCTGACTCAGACTCGTACATGCAAAAAATAAAAAATAATAATTTTTTGTTAATTGCTTTTGGGGGCCCCCTGGTGGCCGCGGGGCCCTAAGCCGGGGCCCTAAGCAAGCGCTTAGTACGCTTATGCCTTGGGCCGGCTCTGTGTATGTATGTATGTATATATATATATATATATATATACATATATATATATATATATACACATATATACATATATATATATATATATATATATATATATATATATATATATATATATATATATATATACACACATATATATATATATATATATATATATATATATGATACAGGTGAAACTAAAAATGTGTTCTTCCAAGTTAGGGAACACACAGCTAAGATGATTGAGCTATCCTGGGTAACCTCTGGCAGCATTTTTAACAATTGAGCTATCCTAGGTCTTGTTCAGACAAGATTTTTCATAATATACAAATGCAATCAGTAAACTATGATAGAGGTGAAACAAAAACAAGATCTTCCAAGTTATGGATATGAAGCCAGTAGCACTGACTGAGAGCTAGCAGTCTTAACTATTGAGCTATCCTCTGTCTTGTTGTAGTTGAAGTCTGGCTCATTCAATAATGTAATCGTGACACCTGTCGTAGTAAACTACGATTGAGGTGAAACAAAATTATGAACCCAAGTTACATATCAAACCAACTGGGATCTAAACCCAGTACCCCTGTATTGGGAGCCCACAGTGTTGACCATTGAGCTATCCTGGGCCCAATCAAAACTTGATTTTCGCTACTTGATATTCAAACTGAGCAAGATGTCTTTGATTACATTTGTGTATTGAACAAAATCCTCCTGCGCAAGACCAAGTATAGCTCAGTGGTTAAGACTGTTGACTAGGAAAGTAGAGTACTTGACTCCAACTAAACCAAAATAATCCAAACATTTAATAAAGTCAAATACTTCCCTTTTGTAAAGTAAATCTGTACAGCAGGCATGGGCATCTACATCAACAATATGATTTTCCTGTGTAGCTGGACAGGACAAATAAAAAAAAAAAATTTTTTTTAACTTGGGATGTCCCGTGGGCCGGATTGTGGACGCTGGCCCGCGGCTGTAGTTTGGGTTCCCCTGATCTAAATGTCTAAATTCATTTAAAAAAATAAAATGAAAAAAAGTTCATCCATTAGACATTTTTTTCTATCTTTCTCCCCCTAATGAGTGTACCACAGCAGCTATTGATATTTTTATTCTAAGTCTCGATCTCTTTGTGCCCCTCAAGGATTACAAAGCGGGCCTGGCTATTTGCGAAGTGGAGCTGACGGCTGCCAATATACGAGACCTGGACCGCCGGGTCTTCGAAATCAACACGCCTTTCAAGAACTTCTGGTACGTTTGTGTGTAGCTTCACTAAAAAGAGAAGAACGTTATAATTTTTTTTGTAATGGTATTTCACAGATTTGAAGGTCAGTTTGTGGTGTAAAACAACAACCAAATATGTGATTTTTAATACATATTTGAATACTTTCATGAAAAACATTTAAATAAATAAGTGCTGTCAAATGATAATTTTTAAAAATCATATTAATTACACTTTTGAATTTAGATTGATCATGAGTAATCACAGTTAAAATATTTGCTTGCAGAATTCAAATTAGCTTAAAATACACCACATTTTCACACAAATTTCGTTTTATTCTCACTGTTTATTAAGAATTATATGCACATTTTGGAAGTCTTTGCAACAATATAGCGAACAAGGGGCGGCGTGGCTCAGATGGTAGAGCGGCCGTGCCAGCAACTCGAGGAAAGAGACTTTACCCACCTTGCTCCTGATGGGTCGTGGTTGCATGGCAGCTTCTGCCATCATTGTGTGAATGTCTGTGAAGGAGTGAATGCAATGTGTAATGTAAAGCGCTTTAGCTATCATTTCAGGTATTGTAAAGCACTCTATAAATACAGAACATGTATCAAACAAGGTATGGATGTGCTTTAATACATACTGTGGTAAACACACTAGGGTTGTTCGGTATACCGCGATACTAATTGATTGAAATCTGTACTATACTGCCTTTGAAAGGTACCGTTTTTTCATTTGAATGCCCGCTGTGTGCTTAAATAAATACATTCTATATAAATTGATAATAAATAGTAATAAATGGTTGTCCATCTGTGTTGGCCCTGCGATGTGGCGGTGACTTGTCCAGGGTGTACTCTGCCTTCCGCCCGGGTGCAGCTGGGCTTGTCGCCAAAAAGGGACAAGTGGTAGAAATGGATGGATGGATAATAATGAACATGTTTCTTAAATAAACTGTAAATTAAAATACAACTTCACCCCTTTAAGCAATAATTTTTGCGCTTAAGAAACTTCTCTTGATGGATTGTACTGTGCCTCAACATACAAGTATTATTATGGTGTGTGTATAAGGTAAGACATACTGTATCATCTGGCGTTTTGTTTCGCAATATTAGGAAAAACAAACTTTTCTTACCTTAGGGTACCTGCTGATCTGTATTTGGGATCTGCATAAGTCCTGAAAATTTGCGCATGTCTGCCTTTGTAGTCTGTTTTCAATAAGCTTCTTCTTTTTCTCTATCTTATTGTTATGGGATATTCATCCTCCGCTGTTGCCATTTCTAATATAAAGTAGTGTAAAGTCTTACTTATATCTGTCTCACCATGAATGCGCTAAAACATACCGGTGTAGTGAGTTTACATTGTTCACTCAAGGAACTTTAGTTCAATCAATCAATCAATCAATCAATGTTTACTTATATAGCCCTAAATCACGAGTGTCTCAAAGTTATTTGAGAGTTCAGGTGGACGGTTTTTCACGGGACACATTTCCGGCGTTGTTATTGCACTCGTTATTATTATTATTATTATTATTGCACACAAATGAAGAGATGCTGTTTCGTTATTAATTTAAGTTAAGTCTGAATGTAATTAAAACAGTTAGCTCCATCTTTTGACACTTCTTCCACTACCGTCCTTGCACGCTACACCGCTACAACAAACATGACGGAGAAAAGACGCTGCCTAAGGTGAGCCACGTAAATAAGACCGCCCACAAAACGGCGCATCCGGAAGCGACTGTCAGAAAGCTTCTTGAAGATGATCTGTAAAACATAATCTATGCAACATTTTGACCAAAGAACCACCATTACATGTTATGTAGACCAGTGGTCCCCAACCAAAATTTAAATTGAATAAAAATTGTTTTTATTTTTTTATTTTTTTTATTAAATCAACATAAAAAACACAATATATACATTATATATCAATATAGATCAATACAGTCTGCAGGGATACAGTCCGTAAGCACACATGATAGTATTTCTTTATGACAAAAAAACAAAAACAAAAAAAAAACACCCCCCCCAAGCGTTGACCGGTCCGCAGCTACAAAAAGGTTGGGGACCACTGATGTAGACCACAAGGAAGTGTTTTCAATTTAGAAAAAATTATAATAATATGACTCCTTTAATGCACCCTATAATCCGGTGCGCCTTTTGTATGAAAATAAACCTGACTAGACCCGCTCATCTGCAGTGCGCCTTATAATCCGGTGCGCCCTATGATCCGGAAAATACGGTACATTCACTTCCTACGTGTCCCAGGGATGTGCCTCATTTTTCCCGGGAAAAACGATACATTGTGAACAACAAATTTGTTTGAAAACTAGTAGCCTGCAACCACTCGTTGAAGTTGTCCTAAAACAATCCTTGATAGAATTTGTCGCCGACAAATTCATTTCATATTCGGCGACGTCCTCGCTCATATTTTTGCCGGACAGTAACGAACATGTGCTTGTCAGCGCATTCGGTGACCGCCGAGCAACAGTAAGACAAAAATGTGAACACTAAACATGCCAAAGACACAAATAACTTGCTCTATTAGCAAAGTGAACCTTGGGTTTCATGGCACATCTGGAGGAAAGAGATGCAGATGTGTGAAAAATAACTTAAGTATAATTTTAGGCAAAGTCCGCCAGCTAAACTTTGTTTATATACACCTGTGTGCATCTTTCTAAACACAACACCATCAAAATGTTTTTTTTTCTTTTTGAGGAAGCTAGATATCTTAAAGTTATTTTATTTTTTTAATGTAAACAACGAACAGTCAAAATAGCTATTTTGACTTACATTTGTTTACATAAAAAAATGACTATTTGTTTTTATTACTTGCCTGCCATTGCTTTGAAAAGGACAAACATTTAACTATTATTTTTGCAACAGCTTAATGAGCAGCACAGTTACAGCATAAATAAATATTTATAAATAAAGTACCGTAGTCATCTTTGTTGTTAATTAGCACGTCTAAAAATATCTTTAGATTAATTCAAAAGCCAATGGCTAAATTACAACTACTAAATTTGCTTTCACTGCCCGATGCCGTGCTCATTTGTGTCGATGATGCTTTAACGCTTAGGGGACGTGCTGTAACGAAATGGAAAAATAAACAAAAAAAGGAGATTGTGAAATGTGGAATTGCTGGATATGCTCTGGTGTAAATTTTTCTCCACAGTCACATTTATAACCCTCTTTCTGAATATGTTTGTCTATCTACAAAAACCAACACCAGTGAAGTTGGCACGTTGTGTAAATTGTAAATAAAAACAGAATGCAATGATTTTCAAATCACTTTTTAACTTTCAACTTCAATTGAATAGACTGCAAAGACAAGATATTTAATATTCAAACTAAGAAACTTAATTTTTTTGCAAATAATCATTAACTTAGAATTTAATGGCAGCAAAAAGTTGGCACAGGGGCATTTTTACCACTGTGTTACATGGCCTTTCCTTTTAAAAACACTCAGTAAAAGTTTGGGAACTGAGGAGACCAATTTTTTAAGCTTTTCAGGTGGAATTCTTTCCCATTCTTGCTTGATGTACAGCTTAAGTTGTTCAACAGTCCGGGGGTCTCCGTTGTGGTATTATACGCTTCATAATGCGCCACACATTTTCAATGGGAGACAGGTCTGGACTACAGGCAGGCCAGTCTAGTACCCACACTCTTTTACTACGAAGCCACGCTGTTGTAACACGTAACTTGGCATTGTCTTGCTGAAATAAGCAGGGGCGTCCATGATAACGTTGCTTGGATGGGAACATATGTTGCTCCAAAACCTGTATGTACCTTTCAGCATTAATGGCGCCTTCACAGATGTGTAAGTTACCCATGTCTTGGGCACTAATACACCCCCATACCATCACAAATGATGACTTTTGAACATTGCGGCAGAACAATCCGGATGGTTCTTTTCCTCTTTGGTCCGGAAGACACGACGTCCACAGTTTCCAAAAACAATTTGAAATGTGGACTCAACCACAGAACACTTTTTCACTGTGCATCAGTCCATTTTAGATGAGCTCGGGCCCAGCGAAGCCGGCGGCGTTTCTGGGTGTTGTTGATAAATGGCTTTCGCGTTCGCTTTGCATAGTTCAGTTTTAACTTGCGAACTGTAGTTACTGACAGTGGTTTTCTGAAGTGTTCCTGGGCCCATGTGGTGATATCCTTTACACACTGATGTCGTTTTTGATGCAGTACCACCTGAGGGATCCAAGGTCCGTAATATTATCGCTTACGTGCAGTGATTTCTCCAGATTCTCTAAACCCTTTGATAATATTACTGACCATAGATGGTGAAATCCCTAATTTCCTAGCAATAGCTCGTTGAGAAATGTTGTTCTTAAACTGTTCGACAATTTGCTCACACATTTGTTCACATCCTTGTTTGTGAATGACTGAGCATTTCATGGAAGCTGCTTTTTTACACAATCATAGCACCCATTTGTTTCCATTTAGCCTGTTCACCTGTGGGATGTTCCAAATAAGTGTTTGATGAGCATTCCTCAACTTTCTCAATCTTTTTTGCCACTTGTGCCAGCTTTTTTGAAACATGCTGCAGGCATCAAATTCCAAATGAGCTAATATTTGCAAAAAATAACAAAGTTTTCCAGTTCGAACATTAAATATCTTGTCTTTGCAGTCTATTCAATTGAATATAAGTTGAAAAGGATTTGCAAATCATTGTATTCTGTTTTTATTTACCATTTACACAACGTGCCAACTTCACTACTTTTGGGGTTTGTATTTATATATCTGATATTGTACCTGATATTATCGTTATTATTTTAAACATATTACACATTTATGTGATGTGTAATGTAATATGCCTGTAATGTAACTAGATAAAGCATTGAAAAAATCAAATAGCTAAATCACATCACTAACTTCAGAACTGTATCAAGACTGTTACACCAACTTGTAGTTACACTTTTAAGACCAAAGCTCTTCATCTTCCTTATTAATTCCAAGTCAGTGTGCTCAAGACTCAGCTTGTGTTTGTGCACAAGCTAATAAAGTTTACACAGATGTTTTCGCACACATTTGGCGATCTCAATGATTAAAGTCTGCATATTAATTTATTACCAATTTGAACAGGGAAGTTTGCCAAACATGATGAATATGTAAAAATACAGCCTGTGCTCAAGCTGAATTTTCATGGAAAACCATTTTTACTCAAACGCATGCGTACACACACACACACACACACACACACACACACACACACACACACACACACACACACACACACACACACACACACACACACACACACACACACACACACACACACACACACACACACACACACACACACACACACACACACACACACACACACACACACAGCAATGCTTTTTCTCGCCACGCAGCAGGGCAGAATAGGTCACGTAACTACGATCATTAATAAATAAAAGGTGCAGGATTTACAGTATTATCAGGAAATGATCAGAGACATTTCAGATTGCTAAAGCATTAATTAAAGCAATCTATAGCTATAACAGCCTGAAAAACAACACAAAACGTCAGCTGTTAATAACGCCTCTCGTAGTTTGGACGCACCTGGTAAGAAGTCAAAGTATGACTTACAGTGCATCTGGAAAGTATTCACAGCAATTAACTTTTTTCACGTTTTGTTATCTTATAGCTTTATTCCAAAATGGAACAAATAACTTTTTCCCCTCAAAATTCTACAAACAATAACCCATAAAGACAATTTGAAAAGTTTTGAATATATATACTATATACAGTGGGGCAAAAAAGTATTTAGTCAGCCACCCATTGATTGTCAATGGATGGCTGACTAAATACTTTTTTGCCCCACTGTATATATATATATATATATATATACAGATGTCCGATAATGGCTTTTTTGCCGATATCCGATATTCCGATATTGTCCAACTCTTAATTATTCCGATATCAACCGATACCGATATATACAGTCGTGGAATTAACACATTATTATGCCTATTTTCTTGTGATGCCCCGCTGGATGCATTAAACAATGTAACAAGGTTTTCAAAAATAAATCAACTGAAGTTATGGAAAAAAATGCCAACATGGCATTGCCATATTTATTATTGAAGTCACAAAGTGCATTATTTTTTTAACATGCCTCAAAACAGCAGCTTGGAATTTGGGACATGCTCTCCCTGAGAGAGCATGAGGAGGTAGAGGTGGGCGGGGTTGGGGGGGGGGGGGCGGGGTTGAGGTGAGGTAGGGGGTATCAGGGGGTGTATATTGTAGTGTCCCGGAAGAGTTAGTGCTGCAAGGGGTTCTGGGTATTTGTTCTGTTGTGTTTATGTTGTGTTACGGTGCGGATATTCTCCCGAAATGTGTTTGTCATTCTTGTTTGGTGTGGGTTCACAGTGTGGCGCATATTTTGTAACAGTGTTAAAGTTGTTTATACGGTCACCCTCAGTGTGACCTGTATGGCTGTTGACCAAGTATGCATGCATTCACTTGTGTGTGTGAAAAGCCATATATATAATGTGATTGGGTCGGCACGCAAAGGCAGTGCCTTTAAGGTGTATTGGCACTCTGTACTTCTCCCTACGTCCGTGTACACAGCGACGTTTTAAAAAGTCATACATTTTAATTTTTGAAACCGATACCGATCATTTTGAAACTGATACAGATAATTTCCGATATTACATTTTAAAGCATTTATCGGACATCTCTCTCTCTCTCTCTCTCTCTCTCTCTCTCTCTCTCTCTCTCTCTCTCTCTCTCTCTCTCTCTCTCTCTCTCTCTCTCTATATATATATATATATATATATATATATATATATATATATATATATATATATATATATATATATATATATATATATATATATATATATATATATATATATATATATGTGTCAATCAATCAAAGTTTATTTATATAGTCCTAAATCATGAGTGTCTCAAAGGGCTGCACAAGCCACAACGACATCCTCGGCTCAGATCCAACATCAAGGCAAGGAAAAACTCAACCCAATGGGCAACAATGAGAAACCTTGGAGGGGACCGCAGATGTGGGGATCCCTCCCTGGGTGAACGGTGCAATGGACCTCGAGTGGATCTAGTATATATAACTTCAAAAAAAATCACATGTACATAAGTATTCACAGCCTTTGCTCAATACTTTGTTGATGCACCTTTGGCAGCAATTACAGCCTAAAGTATTTTTGAATACGATGCCACAAGCTTGACACACCTATCTTTGGGCAGTTTCACTCATTCCTCTTTGCGGCATCTCTCAAGCTCCATCAGTGCAGGGGTTGGCAACCCAAAATGTTGAAAGAGCCATATTGGACCAAAAATGTACAAAAAATCTGTCTGGAGCTGCAAAAAATTAAAAGTCTTATATAAGTGTTATAATAAAGGCAACACATGATGTAAGTGTCTATATTAGCTATATTAGCCTACTAACAAATGCTGACGCAAATCTTTGTTGACAAAAATTTTGTATTTTAATTTTTATTCTACACATTTTTGCAACATTGGAAAACATTAGTAAAATGGAGGCTTCTTACAGAATGAGATAACTTCTGGAAATTACTGGCTCAGAATGGCCAAAGGTGTAGATGTGTGTGTCTACGTTTAAGGAAACGGCATGCTGTCTTCTTCTAATGGATTTATTACAATCTTTGCAAGCTGGGTAATGTTTGCTGTGGTCTGGAACAACATGGCGCACAAAGAACTATCAGAAATGCAGCCAATGTTACATACAGATAATGTGTCATGCATGAGACATGCAAATATAAATTAGATACACAGAGGACATAAGTAAAGGAAATTAAAAGAGCTCAAATATACCTACAAATGAAGCATAATGATGCAATATGTACATACAGCTAGCCTAAATAGCATGTTAGCCTTGATTAGCTTGCAGTCACGGATTGACCAAATATGCCTGATAAGCACTCCAGCAAATCAAAAAAATCGACAAAGCTCACCTTTGTGCATTCACGCACAGCATAAAACGTTTGGTGTACAAAATGAGACAAAGAAGGAGTGGCATAAAACTTTCTGTGGCAGCGTCGGAGAAAGTTGTACATGTAAACAAATTATGATGAGTTCAAGGATCGCTGAAAACGGTGCTTGCCAAATACTCTCATCAGTAAATCATGTATAATATAAACCCTGGGATTTTTAACAATTAGGAAGGTTTGTGTCATGTTTGTTCTCCTACAGAAAATATATTAAAACAAAAAATATATTTTTTTCTTCATCTTTTTCCATTATCACACATCTCTGAAAGAGGTCCAGGGAGCCAATAGGGCGGCGCTACAAAGCCGCGGGTTGCTGACCCCCGCCGTAGTGGATGGATTGGCCCGTGGTGGCAGTGGGGTTATGGTATTGGTGTGTTATGGACAACAAACCTTGATGAGATCACGAAGCCCAATGTTGTGCCATTCATCGGCGGCCATCCAATCATGTTGCATCCTGATCAGCTGAAAGAGGTTGAGAAGTTCCTGCATATTGATGCTCAATGTGATGGATTACCCTCTGCAAAGGAAAAGTGCTCACCGACACAGATTATGACATCTTTGTGAACCATATTTAAATGATACCATTCTTCTGTCTACTACAGAAAATATTGAACTCATGAATGACATTAAAATAAATACTAAAGTACGAAAAGTCAAACTAAAGTCCAGGCCATGTGGAAATTGGGTTTAGTTTCAACCTCTCTGCTTGGCACTCAGCAACAAAGGGTTGGAGTTGGGGGTTAAATCACCAAAAAAATGATTCCCGGGCGCGGCGCCGCTGTTGCCCACTGCTCCCCAAGGGGATGGGACAAATGCAGAGGACACATTTCACCACATCTAAATGTGTGTGTGACAATCATTGGTACTTTAATCTTGATCTTAATCTTAATATTCAAAACGAATACAAATATTCTGTCAAGGCACTTTAATTAATGAAAGACAATACATTACATCAGAATCAGAATCAGAATCAGAATCGTTTTATTGCCATTGTTTGAGAACGGGTTCACAAACTAGGAATTTTTCTTGGTGCAAACGTGCGACATAAAACACATATAACACATATTTGGTATAAAAAGAGCTGTGACTGAGCTATCAGATAGACTTAGAAGGGATTCAAGGAATTCAAGGAGCTGCTGTTAGGAGTTATTGTTCATTTGCCTGATGGGCGAGGGGAAAAAACTGTTCAGGTGGCGGGAGGTGTGGGTCTGGATGGAGCGTAGTCTCCTGCCTGAGGGGAGAGGGGAGAATAGTGTGTGTCCAGGGTGAGAAGAGTCAGCTGTGATCCGACCCACACGCCTCCTGGTCCTGAAGGAGAACAAGTCCTGGAGGGATGGGATATTGCAGCCAATCACCTTCTCAGCAGCACGTACGATGCGCTGCAGTCTATTCTTATCCTGGACTGTGGCGCCGGGGAACCACACTGTGATGGAGGAGGTCAGGATGGACTCTATGATGGCTGAGTAAAACTGCACCAGCATCTCGGTCGGCACCTTAAGTTTCCTCAGCTGCCGCAGGAAGTACATCCTCTGCTGGGCCTTCTTGATGAGGGAGCTGATGGTCAGCTCCCACTTGAGGTCCTGGGTGATGGTGGTGCCCAAGAAACGGAAGGAGTCCACAATGGGGACGGGGGTGGGAGAGTCAATCAGGGTGAGGGGGGATGGTGGGGCTGTGACTTTCCTGAAGTCCATGATCTGTATACAAACCTAGTTTTTTTTGTTAGGCTTTTTTAAAACATTTTTTTTAATGAAGTGTCGACTTGCAGCTGCGTGTTATCTGCAGAACCTTTGAGGTGACTCGGCAGTCCCTAAGGCCCAACGATCAATACGCGCGCAGTTGGTTTGAGCCGTAATGGCCCATTTAGAATACAACCATCACAAAGCACGGCCTTGTTTGTTTGTCCACAACATCTCTCTCTCTCTCTCTTTTTGTCATTGTTTCTGCTCGCCTTTTGTAGATTGACTTGATTTATGTAAGACCCTCCCTCGTCGCTCTACCTGTCCCTCGTCTGTCCAATCGATCTGTTTGTGTCAGCCTTCTTAATGGTGCCGTCGTTTGGCGCTTTCGTTAATAACCTGGACGTAATTGCCATTTTGTGTTGAACTGAGACAAAAAAAAAGAGGTGGAATTAAAATGAGCTCCCGAATTGTTTTGATGAGGTGAATGCTGAAAAGGCTTATTTTATTGTGTGTGTGTGGATCCCATCGATTGGTCACCATGGCAGCCTTGTGCTACCTGCTCAAGGTGGGGATTAGCCACAAACTCATCTAATCACTTTAGGCTGGGCGGGCTCACTTTGGCTTTTCCATTGTTTTGCCGCTGCCACAGATACTATCGCCGGCTTTTATTATTAGCAGTGAGAATGACAATTAGGAAGAGGGGACAAAGACATTCAAGTTTGCAGCAAAGAAAACTTACTGCTAAGCATTTGGATCTAAGTAAATCTGCAGATAAAGCCTTTTAGCTCAAGGGCATATCAGAGGAAACCTGCTTTGAATGAGAGTGTGTTGACAATATTTGGAACTTAGAGCGGAATTATTCCCTAAAGAAAACGCCTGAAATGAAAGGTCTTTGGATTTTCCCCAGTGGAGGAGATATTGGTTCTGAAAGACATGCCTTGAAGTCCATTGTAATGAGGTGGAGGTCATGGCTAAACTACATTTTAGAGCGGCTGCTGTTTCTGCTGCCGTTTGTTTGTGGTGTGGGCGCCCGTGGCTGCTGGGTCTGGTGCAGGGGGGTGGCTGATGTTGTGACTGGTGGCAGCGCGCGCACGTGGTGGTTGTCGGGGCTGACAAACTGTGTATATGTATGTATATGTGTGTGTATGTATGTATGTATATATGTGTATGTGTGTGTATGTGTACATGTGTATGTGTATGTATATAGATATGTATGTATATTTCTGGGGGTACGTTCTGGGCCTGCCTGTCAGGTGGGGGTCGGCGCCTCAGGCTACTGCATCCGGACTGCGTGTCTGGAGCTCCTGGGTCCCACCGTCCATCCCTTCGGGTGCCCGTCTTGGTTGGGGCCTGCTGGGTCTAGTCCCTGCGTCTACTGTGGTAGCTTGGTGCTGCAAGGTTTTCCGAGGTGCTGCGAGTCGGCCAGTTGTTGGGGTAGTGACCTTGTGTGTCAGCATGTCTGTGATCTTCTTTTAATTCTTTTTTTTAAAATATATTTATTTATTTATTTATTTTTTATTTTTTTAATATATTTTATTAATATAATTTTTGTAATTTTTTTATTATTTTTTCCCCTACCTCAGGGGGGGGACTCGGCGGGGAGGTTGCTGGTTGTTCCATCTCCATCGTTGGGGTCCCTGCGGGTGGGGTGGGTGGTTCCCGTGGCCCCGTGCTGGGTGGTCCTGTGGCGGCCGACTTGGGTGGGGTGGCCGGGGGCTGGCCTCGCCGCGCTCTCCGGGGGTGGGAGGTGGGCGGTCTTCCCGTTTCATCAAACATATATTAATGTTGTTGCCCTAGGGTAAACTGGGTATAACACATGGCACACTGACAAAGCTTAACCTATTGTTACTTTAACAATCTACAAGGTTAATGTACGTTGCTTCTCTTTTTTCCCCTCCATTTTTCTGCATTCTTTCGTTTCTCTAGTTATCATTATGTATTGTTGCATTTGAACAACTGTATTGTTGATAATAAAAGTAAAGTATTGGTATTGTTTATTATCAATAGCACTATTTCTATTGGTATTTGTATTGCTCCATTTTTAGTGTAATAATGCTCATTGTCATTTCTGTATTATTTTTTATTTTCGCTAACTGCTTATTTGCTATTACTTTTACCATCATATTTGTACATGTCGTATTTGCTGATGTTGCTCTGTTGTTGTTGTGTTTGCTGTTGTTGTTTTTGTCTCTCTGTCCAATCCCCCTCTTGTCCCCACAATTCCACCCTCTGTCTTCCTTTTTTTCTCTTTCTATCCCCTCCTGCTCCGGCCCGGCTGCACCAAATGATAATATAAATACATTTAATAAAGTCAAATACAAGTAAGGCAACAAGAGAAGTATCCTACACTTCTCTTTTGTAAAGTAAATCTAAACAGCCGATATGGGCATCTACATCAACTATATGATTTGCCTGAGAAGCTGGACAGGACACAAAAAAAAAAAAAAAAGTAAATCTGCAGATAAAGCCTTTTAGCTCAATGGCATATCAGAGGAAACCTGCTTTGAATGGGAGTGTGTTGACAATATTTGGAACTTAGAGCGGAATTATTCCCGAAAGAAAACGCCTGAAATGAAAGGTCTTTGGATTTTCCCCAGTGGAGGAGATATTGGTTCTGAAAGACATGCTTTGAAGTCCATTGTAATGAGGTGCAGGTCATGGTAAAACTACATTTTAAGGTGGTATCCTTACCACCTTTACCATGAATTGATTAACGTGGACCCCGACTTAAACAAGCTGAAAAACTTATTCGGGTGTTACCATTTAGTGGTCAATTGTACGGAATATGTACTGTACCGTGCAATCTACTAATAAAAGTTTCAATCAATCAATCAATCAATGCAACAATCTGACTTCTGATTGGCCAATGTTTCTTTGTCATTGGTCCAAATTTCATCTAATCTTCATAGAAACGTTACCAAAAGTACAGTGGCAGCATAAATAATCTGTTCTCGTGTCAATCTGTTGCTGTACAGGTACTTCTCGTCATATTAAGTGCAAAAAGAAAACAATGGTAAGACAGTCTTCCTTAAACGAAACGCACCTCCTGTAATTTCATTTGTACACGTTCCTGTTTTCTATACCTTTTGTACCTTACCTAATTTGGGTCACGCTGAAAGGGTGACTTTGGGTGAGAGATGGTGTACACCCTGGACTGGTCGCCAGCCAATCCCAGTCCTAATGATCATATAAATGTAAGAAGACGTTAACCACTGTTATTAACAGGGGCGGGTCGTGCGTTTCCCACCTAGGCCTTCAGTGACGTCCGACTTCAAAGATTACCTCTCAAAATACCATAATTGATGTCACCACATGACCATTGCTGGAGAAATACTATACAGGAACACATTTACGCCCTACTGGGCATTGAACAGTATACAAAACAGGTTATTTTCTTGCGCATTTAAAAATCAATTAAAACGCCTCAGCGATTCAAACATATCTTATGTGGTACTGTCAAAATTAAAATGGCAAAAAACATTAAAAGTGAAAACATTTAATATTCAACTCACAATTAGTAGCACCTATTTGATCCTTTGTCGTCGGCTTATTCAAGTGGAAATGGCGGGCATTTCCCTATTATATCGGTTGGCCGACATGGTCTCACAAGATGTAGTTTCTCTTTAAATATCCTTCTTGAAAATGGCCTTGCAAATATACGTATATCTGCCACCTAATCAACGTTTTTTTCTGCTTCTCTGCTATCCCGGTATGGCTACGGCGCAACACTTCCTGCTTCCTGCTATATTGAAACTTGTGAATGGATACTCACTTTGGAGTGACAAGTAAGTATCCAATCACAGTCTCGTTAACATCAGGCTACCTAGATAGGCTACTGTCAACAACTTGTGATCTGATTGGCTTTCGCAACTGTCTCTCAACTCATGTCTATGTGCATAATATGTCATGAAGAGAATATGAATACTTTTAGATATTTAGGGAAAGTAAATACAAAAATAATTGTCTCTTTAATTATGATCATGATTTCTGGTTATGTTAGGCCAGCAGACAAGGCCTTGCTGGCCCTGATGGCACACCACTGGTTAATAATAATGATAAAAAACGTCTACGTTAACTTTAATGCATCCTTCGCATTTCACTTTTTTTCTTTTTTAATTGTCAGAACCGTAAAAAGAACTTTTCCACTGTAAATAATTAAGATAAAACAGTCTTCCTTCCTTGTGGTCAATATCGGTGTTTCTTAACCACAGGGCCCATTTTTGGGCCGCAAGGGCACCCATAGTGTTTCCGGCACAAAATATCTGTTTCTCATTGTGGTCCAAATACACTTTTCCACCACTCCACTTTTGCACCTGTCACTCAGTCAACTGACAGACGCAGTCTTGAGAAAATGTCATGGAGATATTTTTTTAGTGCAAAAATGATGACCGAAGCGATGACAGAGTTGTGACTGTTATTGTTTACTTGTCACATAAATTTAGAGCAACTTTAGGCTCTGACATGGAAAATGTGTTTACATTTTTTTATGTAGAGCTTATAAGGCTGTATTTTCATTTGAATTTTGATTTTATTAACAATTTATTTAGGAACCATATCTCATATTTATTTATTATTATCATCGATTTAGTTAGAATGTATTTATTTTAGTACTGCATAATTGTATGCAAATTCATTTTTCATCAGTCCTTTGTTTGCAGTATACTGACTGGATTTATTTGTAATTAATCTGATCCAAACGTTGTTCGGCATGTTGTTATTTGTGCTGGTTTATGTGTTGAATAAATAATGGTCTTTGTGGTTAATAATTTCATATTTTTTAACATGGTTTAGACCTGCTAAAATTTAAGAAGGTTAGAATGAAAATTGAGTACTATTAAGATACTATCTAGAGTAAAATTACTAATTCAGTGTTCATATTTGAGTGGGCCACAGGCCCGATCTGTACTGGCAAAGTTGGGCCCTGGGGTCAAAATGTCAAGATAAATAATGTATTGGATATGCTTTGGTGTAAATTTTTCCCCACAGTTAGATTTTTAACCCTCTTTCTTAGTATGCCTACAAAACGGTTATTTTGGGGAGGCGGTCCATTTAGATTCAGAATGAACTCCTCCACGCATTTCCAGACACGGTCGAAAATTAACTTCATAGCATATTTTACTCCTTGTGGAACATCGCTATGGTTAGATCACAATAATACTTGATTCACGTCTATATTCATGTGGTAAGCCAAACACAGCTCGATTGAAAACTTCACAATTTTTCACTGTAAGTACAAACCCCAAAACGAGTGAAGTTGGCACGTTGTGTAAATCGTAAATAAAAACAGAATACAATAATTTGCAAATCCTTTGCAACCAATATTCAATTGAATAGACTGCAAAGACAAGATACTTAACGTTGGAACTGGTAAACTTTGTTATTTTTTTGCAAATATTAGCTCATTTGGAATTTGATGCCTGCAACATGTTTCAAAAAAGCTGGCACAAGTGGCAAAAAAAACTGAGAAAGTTGAGGAATGCTCATCAAACACTTATTTGGAACATCCCACAGGTGAACAGGCTAATTGGGAACAGGTGGGTGCCATGATTGGGTATAAAAGCAGCTTCCATTAAATGTTCAGTCATTCACAACCAAGGATGGGGCGAGGGTCACCACTTTGTGAAGAAATGCGTGAGCAAATTGTCCAACAGTTTAAGAACAACATTTCTCAACCAGCTATTGCACCATCCACGGTCCGTAATATCATCAAAAGGTTCAGAGAATATGGAGAAATCACTGCACGTAAGCGATGATATTACGGACCTTCGATCCCTCAGGCGGTACTGCATCAAAAAGCGACATCGGTGTGTAAAGAATATCACCACATGGGCTCAGGAACACTTCAGAAAACCACTGTCAGTACCTACAGTTTGTCGCTACATCTGTAAGGGCAAGTTAAAACTTTACTATGCAAAGCGAAAACCATTTATCAACAACACCCAGAAATGCTGCCAGCTTCGCTTGACCCGAGCTCATCTAAGATGGACTGATGCAAAGTGTAAACGTGTTCCGTGGTCTGACGAGTCCACATTTCAAATTGTTTTTGGAAACTGTGGACGTCGTGTCCTCCGGACCAAAGAGGAAAAGAATCATCCGGATTGTTCTAGGCGCAAAGTTGAAAAGCCAGCATCTGTGATGGTATGGGGGTGTATTAGTGCCCAAAACATGGGTAATTTACACATATGTGAAGGCACCATTAATGCTGAAAGGTACATACAGGTTTTGGAGCAACATATGTTGCCATCCAAGCAACGTTATCATGGACGCCCCTGCTTATTTCAGCAAGACAATGCCAAGCCACGTGTTACAACAGTGTGGCTTCATAGTGAAAGAGTGCGGGTACTAGACTGGCCTGCCTGTAGTCCAGAGTTGTCCCCCATTGAAAAAGTGTGGCTCAATATAAAGCCTAAAATACCACAAGGGAGACCCCGGACTGTTGAACAACTTAAGCTGTACATCAAGCAAGAATGGGAAAGAATTCCACCTGAAAAGCTTCAAAAATTGGTCTCCTCAGTTCCCAAACGTTTCCTCAAAAGGAAAGATTAGCCGCTAGAATGGAACCTAGGTAGGTATCCTGGTGATAACAATGTCACCCACTTTTATAGTGAAGTCATTGACTTTCTTAAGGTTGATGTGGGACCCAAACAGGATGGATTCAGTTTTACCCAAGTGTATGGATAGCTTGTTGTCAGCGAGCCAGGTGCAAGTTCTACAGAGTTCAGCACTGAGGATTTTCTCCACCTGCGACTTGTCCTTGCCGGATACCAGCAGGGCAGAGTCATCCGCAAACAAGAACAATTCACAGTCACATGCCGATGACAAGTCGTTTATGTATATTAGGAACAGTAAAGGCCCCAATATACTGCCTTGGGGGACTCCACAGCTCACTGAGAGAGAGAGGGGGGGGGGGGGGGGGGCACGCTGCCGTACACCTCTACCACCTGTTTCCTCCCCTCCAAGTAAGATTGCATCCAGCTCGATGAGGTTTTGTTAAATCCGATTGCTCTGAGCTTATCCAACAGTATAGCGTGGTTAACGGTGTGAAAGGCCTTCTGAAGGTCCAGCATGACCATGCCACAGTATTTGCCCGCGTCCACCTCATGTTTGATGTGGTCGGTCAGATAGAGAAGGCATGTGTCAGTGGAGTGGTTAGTTCTGAAGCCGGATTGCAATTTGTACATGAGTTTATTAGTGGCAAGGTAACTATCGACCTGTTCATAAACAATTTTTTCCATTACTTTCGAAATGGAACTGAGAATAGAAACAGGTCGGTAGTTGCCAGGTTCCAATTTGCTTCCTTTTTTAAAGAGGGGAGTTACTCTTACTATCTTAAAATCTTTTGGTACTTGGCCTTGTGAAATTGAGAGGTTTATTATGTGCGTGAGGAATTTGGAGGGAATATTATCAAGGCCGGTGGCCTTGTTTGGGTGGAGCGCGCTCAATTTTTCAATCAGTTGTGACCATTTCTAATTTGAAATCATTGTTGGATACTCCTAGCTTTCTGTAGAAGGCTTTAATGTGTTCTACACCAAAGCGACCAGAGTGGTGGGACAGCTTGTTGACAAGGGTTGCGGCTATGCTGGTGAAAAATATGTTAAGTCTGCTAGCTACCTCCATTTTGTCTGTAATGAGGGAGTCACCCTCCTTGATGCTGATGTTGGTAAGTCTGGTTTTAAGTTTTTGGCTGCAACCGGGAAGCTGGTTGTTGAGAATTTACCAGAGCTCACGTGGCTTATTTGTGTTTTCCTCTATTTTGTCGTTAATGTAATTTTTTTTAAAGAATTTAGTCAGGTTGGTTGACTTATTTCTTAATTTATTGCATTGCTTTTTGAGAGTTGAAAGGAGTGATTTGAGGTTTTTATTATTGGGTTGTTTATCTACTTCTACATCTAAAGTTTAGTAAGAAGCATACAGTATGTCATGAAAGATTTGGGTCAAATTCCGAATGAGCCACATTTGTTGTCCTTCAATCCAGATGTTAATAAGCTACTACAGTCAAGGCTGTCGCTATTGTTTAATAGGCCTCCATCGTGTCATAATGAACTTCACAGCTGCATCGTTGACTTGTTCACTTGTGATTAAATAACTGGATTCCTTCATACATTTGTTATGTAGCACAGCGTGGGGATTTTAAACATCAAATACAAGACACCACTTTATTTGTCGCCATGGAGGCGAGGATTAGTGATTTAGAAGTAGCTGCTGAGGCAGGACGTTAGCTGCTAGCTAGCCAACCATGTCTTAAAGCACCTCTTTCAGTGGGCGTTTCAGTGTTATAGCTTCACCTTTATCGTTAGTTTTTAAGCCAAAGTGCGTCTGTTCTCCCTTTTCTGTCTACACGCTGTGTCTGCTTGTAAGTACTCCGTGATTGTGCGCTACCGAACATGCTCGTCTGCTCGTAAACCAGCAATGACACAACGTGACGACGGGGTGTGGCGGACCGGTACTTTTCAGAGGCGGTATAGTACCGAATATGATTCATTAGTATCGCGGTACTATACTAATACCGGTATACCGTACAACCCTAGTCTCAAGTAAATATCTCTTTCTAAAAATACTGCACAGCCCCAATCAAAACACTGCTGGAGTTCGCTCGCGCTCACCTAATTTTGAGGAGGAAGAACCATTGGAGAAACGAACCGCGGTGTGGACCAAATCATTTTTAAGAAGGGCCCAGGGGGGTTGTAATTATTAAAATTAGAATACTGTTTATCTTGTGGCTTTGTTTTATTTTGGATTCATTCGCATTAATATATATTAGTTCAGTGTATGCATAATAATTTTGTCGTAGAGGCTACTGGGGGCTGTGTGTGGGCCCTAGCGGACTGTGGGCCCTTAGAATGGTCATCACCTTTCTCCCTTATACGACGGCCCTGATAACACAAGAGTGGTGTGATTTTTGAGGCAGAGATCCCCTCCAACATTGCGATAAAAAGCTAAAATAGTAGTCCACAAGGGAAGTGTAAACAGCTTAAATTCATAAGGCAGAGGTTTAATTATTGTGATTGTATAAATTCTACTCATCTACCAGCCTCAGTTCTACCTCTTCCACCACTTACTTTCACCAAAGCAACTTAATACATTTTGGAAGGAGAAGCGTTAAATTAATCAGTCAAGGGTTGAGCTAGACATCTGGGGCCTCATTTATAAAACTCTTTGTGGATTCCAGCGCTGAACATTTTGTACTCACAAACCACAAAAAATATTCAGATTTATAAAACCATGCTGTGTGTGCACTTGTAAGCAGTCTTCTTATACAGGTATAAATACCACTTGCAGGTCCACCTTCTTCCCACTGCTCCTCCCACTATCAAAAGCTTTTAAGGATCACGTGTTGAAGGATTGGTTATGATTTATTCTATAATAATTAATTGTGGGTTTTTATACACTTCCTTGGCTTGGCATGTCATGGCATGGCTTCATGGCTTCTTTACCAGAATCAACACATTTTAGGCCAACAAAACCAAAGCACCAAAGCTGCATTAAATTTGAAAATGATGGTGGAAACTGCTCCCACAGGAAGTCACGTATGTGTGCTTGCACATGGTGTGTGTGCTGTCCCCGCGCTGTAGTACTGCAATTTGAGGTGCTTGTAGTTAGTGCATGCTGCTTCTGCTTGCTCTGCAGTTGGCTAATCCTCCCTGCGGAAAAGCCGAGTGATAAGACGAGTGCGTAGGTCTCCTCCTGGGGGGACGTAGCCTCTCCACCGCCAAAACTCCTGCAGTGCCACGTCGTGACCACACACGGAAACTGGAACCTTGCGTTTCCAGGCTAAACTGAAGAGGATTTCAGAGAAGCAGTGGGCCACTGGCATATGGACATGCTCTGTCGCCCGCTGACCACTGCCCCATATATTGGTTAAATAGAATACTAAGCCTAACCTTTTTCTCAGTTGGCATAGAGTGAAGTGCCAGAGGTTGCCTCCGACAGTAGGGGAGATTCTTCATTTGTAGGGCGGTATAGCTCGGTTGGTAGAGCGGCCGTGCCAGCAACTTGAGGGTTGCAGGTTCGATCCCCGCTTCCGCCATCCTAGTCACTGCCGTTGTGTCCTTGGGCAAGACACTTTACCCACCTGCTCCCAGTGCCACCCACACTGGTTTGAATGTAACTTAGATATTGGGTTTCACTATGTAAAGCGCTTTGAGTCACTTGAGAAAAAGCGCTATATAAATGTAATTCACTTCACTTCACTTCACAATTCACTACAGCTATAGCCCGACTTAAGCTGGGCAGTCCCCTGCAAATTTGGTGCTGTCCTGCCACAGCCTACCTGCTTCATTGGTTGCATGAAGCTGATAGATTTATCCTGACTAGTGGGCTGTAAATTTTCGCACCAAGTAAAACAAACCAAACCTATCAAGCAACGACTCCAGCATTACCTCTGGGATGCTAGAATGTCGTAACCATGACGCCCGGGCTGACGAAGGACCCACTTGGCATAAATGATGTTCAGAAGACTGTAGTTATTAACAATGAACTCCTAAAGAGGCAAATAGACATTTCAACCATTCAAAAAACCTGACTCTATTCATCCGGCTCACTAACAAAAGGGCAAGCCTCCTACTGAAACCAGGGAATACACAATAAAGAAAACTCTACTGAGAGCAATATTACCACCTACAGGTGGTTCAGAGAGGATATTAACTTTCTGCCTGAACACAACCATGGGACCTGTTCACCTGGTGAGTGTTGATGCACCAACATTCAGCTCCTCCAAAGAAATAAAGGACAACTTCTACAATCCGCTTGACACAGTAATAAAAAATATCTCCAAACAAAAGCAGCTTTATCTCCTCCCGCGCCTACCTCAAGACAGCTCTGTCTAACGGTGATGGGATGTCTCACAATATAGCATCCATAGTACAACTCTAAAGGTCTTTGGCAGAAAACAAAGGAGGTCCTATAATTGCTTCGAAGCCAATGCATCTGTATTGACTCCAATACTGTAAGAAAAAACAAATTGCTCTTACCAACTACAAACAAATGCTATCCAACAGGTCCTTATATATCCTCAGGATATCAAGCAAGAAACTCCAGCTAGCCTCCCGACACTGTGCCAACAGCTACTGACTACAGCTTTGCAATAACATCCAGCGAGCTGCTGATTCTGGTAACATTAAAAGGTATGTATGATGACATCAAAAAGCGCTCAGACCATCACATCAAACAATCATCTTCAGGAGAAATCATTTCTAACTGTGATGACTGCCAGTGAAAACACCATCTCTGATGCAGCACTCTGTCATGTTGAACATCAACCTCAGAAGAACTGGACATGGAACCAACACCTGTGGAGCTCACGAACGCTGCATCCCCGATAAATCACAAAGCAGCAATGGGATCACATCTGAAGTCCTTAAATGTGGAAAGCCTGCTCTCTTTGACCATCTCCACAAGCTCCTTTGCTTGTGTTGGGAGAGAAGGTGCTGTCCCACAGGACATAAAGGACTCCACCATTGTCAACTTGTACTTGGCGGAGGCGGTCGCATTCCCACCCTCTCTGTCTCTCCCTGCTTGCGCTCTATGTCTTGTCTTTTCTTATACTTTTTAAGAAACCTATTTTTCTGCGCTGTCCTCCGATATCTGAACACCTAACATGGAATTGATAAGCTGGACTCTTGACTCTTGACGTGGAAGACATCTGCCTATTTGGAACCAAGATCGCTGGGCTTCTGCTGATTGGGCTGAGCATTGCTTTGGTGTATCATCAAATTTGGTAGACTATGGCAGTCGTTCAAGGAGCCCAAAGGCTTCCCGTGGCAAAGGAAGGAATGGGTCGAGCTGTGGGAACACAATGTGGTGATTTCTGAACTGAATCGTAAATTGGATCACATCACTAAAGGGCTTACTGAAATGGGAAAATTTATCAATTTGAGAGCCAGCATGGATGATAAGATCAGGCAAGCCATTGAAATGTCTGCTCGCTTGGAAAACAACAATGCTTATCTACGATGGACGGCTGAGCAGCGCTTTAGATAGCAGTAGCTAACGATCTGTCACTTCACTTCTGTTTGTGTTTGTTTGTTTTGTGTTTATTTCCTGCCAGTGCTCCTATTTGGTTTCCATTTCCTGCATGTCTCCTCTGAGCGCTCGTTTTCCTCAACTGTCCCTGATTGGCAGCCCAGCACACCTGGTTGCAGTTGCCAATCAGGCTGCTACTTATGCCTGCCTGGCCTGTTCCTCATGACTCGAGAATTGACTATGTTAGGACTTTGTTACATGTATGACTGCTTCTTCCTATTTTGAGTTCATATTAAAATCCTCTTACCTGCACATCAATCTCCTGTTTCCTGCATCTTGGGGTCACAACCACTGCAGCAATGCGGGTTCACAACATGTAGCTTTATTAGACCACATTGTAATTTATGAATAAGTATACCGTACAACACAGGAGCAACAGAATCAATGTTGTCATAGCAATATGGCACAAAGCCAGCCAGCATAAATAACGATGAGTTCATTGTAACACACCTTCAGCCGAGTAGTAATGCACTGACCAATAATGATACTTCAAATTAAATTTTTTTGTGGAGTAAATAAAAACTACAACAGGAAGTTTACAGAGGTGTTTATTAAAGCATTTACTGTAGTTTAAGTCATGCAACCCCACCCACTGAAAGGCCTCCAAATATTGCAAGCCCACTCTAACCCCATTAAAAATCCACGGTGTGCTTTTGAATTGTTTGCTCAAATCAAATGTGTAACCAGTAACCCATTCTTTGCAGCTTTGTGGCCGAGTCAGAGCGGGAGAAGCTGGAGTGGATGGAGGCCATTCAGGAGTCCATTGCAGAGACGTTGTCTGACTACGAGGTGGCCGAGAAGATTTGGTTTAACGAGGCCAACAGGATCTGTGCCGACTGCCGTGCCCCACAGCCTGAGTGGGCATCGATCAACCTGGGCGTGGTCATCTGTAAGAAGTGTGCAGGTGGGATTGAAGCGTGTTCTATCCATCTACACTATCTACACTTCCCTCCCTCTTTATCTCTTCATGCCTAAGAGCCAGAACTTTTAATGCGATTCTTCACCTCACCTCAGCAAAGCCCATGTAATTGGTAGCCATCAGATATCCAACATCCCTCCTCAAACACCCTTAAATGATTTCATTTGCTGGGCTGTTTAATATTACATTTGGTCGACACGCTTGGTGAGAGAGGAGGAGGCTCTCCTTTAAATTAGACGGTGATCCGCTCGGAATACCAATGCTTTGCCTCACTTATAATTAGCGCTCTGATGTCACAGACAATAAAGAGAAGTGCTGAACAAGAGGAAGAGGGAAGAAGTAATGAGAAAGCTAATGGTAAAAATGATCCCAGACTGGCTTTTCTTCTTCTTCTTCTTCGTCTTGGAGCAAGACTGAATGAATTTTAATAGCCTGTCGCTTCACTCGCTGATGCGGACAGAGCTCCTACTCGCACATTTTTATTAGTTGCATTGACTTAAAGGACTTTTAGAGTCCATTATGTTCCACTACGTGCAGAAAGAAAATATGTGCGCTCTGGAATCTAACCCTAGAACATATATACCCGATATAATAGGAGGGTGCCCAGTTGGATACATTGTGGTCACTACCTACTAGTTGCTGACAAGTATGTGGAGAACTGTAATGAGCTGTAAACAAAACAAAAACATTTAAATAATAATTGTATTATTACCACAAATGTTCTAATTATAGCCGTTTTTAAAATGATTTTTATTATTATTATTATAGCATTTATTTACCTTAAATGCTACTGAAATATCAAATTGTATTTGATAAAATTTGGATTTGATTTGGATTTGTGGTGCGTGAGCAATTGAAAATTTAGGTTTCTTTGTCCACACAGTGCAACACTTCTCCTTTGCATAGAGTTGATAATGTTCAAGTCTTTGGAACATTGGTCCAGTCCTCTTCAATGGTTGTCTTATTTGCTATTCAACAGAACCTCAAACATGGTCAATGGGTGGCATATCTGGGGATAAGAACTGGGGTGTTTTTTGTTTTTTATCTGTCCATTGTAAATGCCATCAATAAAATGCACCCGTGTTGTTGTTCATAACCCAATCCCACTCCATCCGTGGTTCACCCACACAACGCTGTCTGCCATCTTCCCTTAACAGTGAAACTGTGGATGGTCTGGGAAGAGAACACCTCTCCATCGAATGTTAGCATCTTTCCACTGAAGTCGTTTAGATGGAGACCAGGGTGAAGACGACGAGCATGCATATGAGTTTCCTGTTTGTGTGTTGAAATTCTTTAGTTGTGCAAACCAATTGTTGCCCTAGCTGTCTGGGTGGCTGGTGTCAGACATCTTGTAGGTGAAGATGTGGAGGTCCTGGGCTGGTGTGGTTTCAAGTGGTGTACGATTGTGAGGCCGGTTGGATGTACTGCCAAATTCTATGAAACACTATTGGAAACGACTTATGGTAGAGAAATGAACATTTAATTCATGGGCAAAAGCTTTACATGCCAATTGCATGCTTCCTCAACACTGGCAACATGTGGCATTGTGGTGTGTAATAAAACTGCATATTTTTTGTGTGGCTTTTATTGTGGCCAGCCGAAAGCTGGCTAATCAGCATCTTGATATGCCAATCCTCTGAAGGGGAAGAATAATTTCTGCAAAGGATTAGTGTTCACTAACAAGGTTTAGGCAGATTTGTGAGCAATATTAGAGAGACATATAGACCCTGCATAGTAAAAGGTTTATATTTTTGAGTTCAGTCTCATGAAAAACAGGCGCAAATATAAAAGTGGTGGATATATAAATGTTTTTTAGTATTATTGTTAATAGTATTTGCATTAGTAGTTGTAGTAAAACACTGATGAATGTGTACTGGTTGCTAGAACTACAACATCACTAATAATATTTGCTCCCGCTGGTGACAAATAGTGTCATATGATAGTATCGTATTATATTATAGTATTTCTTTTTAAAAATGCCATGTAGTAAGACAGCAGTCCTTGTGATCCATGCTTCAGCACAGTGAGATAATAGTACTAGTAGGAAGGAGGACAGCTTGCATAGCATTGTCACTGCAGTCACTGGGAAAGTTTTTAATTGGGGGTGAAAAGTGTGGCAGCTTGGTCTTTTTTTGTGGGCTAGCCGTTGTGATGGGAATGCGCTTTTTTTGTGTTTTGTTGTGGCTCACCAGGGGAAAGATGAACACATTTGGTTATTCATAGTATATGTGAGGCACCCTGTACCGGCTTCCGTTTTCTCGACAACAAGCCTTATACAGTAGGCCCTGCGGTGCTGTCCACCTTGTAGCGCCATCATAAAGCTCTCGAATCTGTGTCAAGTCATGCCACCGCTGCTCTATTTCAATTCGAAATAATCCGCCGTTACTCATAGGACAATATTTCACACATGCAGTGTGGTTCGTGTTATATGTTTTATTCACGAGTGTGCTCTCTTCGGCCATAAGCAACCCCACAAGCCACCCCACTCTCCGCCCAAATAAACAGGCCAACCAACAAACACAATTAATTACTCATGATTCATTAGCAATTAATGACCCCCTCGTTCTGCGCTTTCATTTCCAATTAAGGAGCGCTAAGGGGACTCAAGATGTCTGCTCTGTAAGCTCCTTCGTGCTTGTTGAGTTGTGTTTTTCTTCTTGTTGGCGACAGGGCAGCACCGCTCCCTCGGCCCCAGTATCTCCAAGGTGCGCAGCTTGAAGCTGGACAGCAGCATCTGGAGCAATGAGCTCGTGGAGGTAGGAAAATCACCAAAGTCCTCCTGGGGCCATCACTACCGACTACTACCAGCCTTTTAAATGGGTAAATGGTAAATGGGTTATACTTGTATAGCGCTTTTCTACCTTCAAGGTACTCAAAGCGCTTTGACACTATTTCCACATTCACACACACATCACCCATTCACACACACATCACCCATTCACACACTGATGGCTGGAGCTGCCATGCAAGGTGCTAACCACGACCCATCAGGAGCAAGGGTGAAGTGTCTTGCTCAAGGACACAACCCACAAGGCTTTATGGTAAGATAGTATGGAAAAAAACAACATCAACCATATAAAGCAGGGCTATCCAACTGGCAGCCCAGGGACCAAAAATGTGTCCCAGGAATGACACCATAGAGTTCAGTTCAAAACTTGGAAGGCAACATTTTTTTCATAAAAAATGTTCATAAAGCACTGGAGTGCTCCTGGTGTAAAAAAGAACTTGGACCACTGTAAAGACATTGTCAGATCCTTGCATTAACATTTTAACCTTGTTAGCAAACATTGAACACAGGTAGGGATGATGTTTGATAAGAAATTATCGAGTTTGAGCCTATTATCGAATCCTCTTATCGAACCGATTCCTTATCGATTCTCTTATCGAGTCCAGATAGGTTGTTGTATATGGAAAAAAACACAGAAAATAATTGGTTTAACAAAAGCTCACTTTTATTATATAAGAAAACAATTTAATCTAATAAATAAATAAATATTAACTGTTACCCCCCTAATAAAATACAATAAAATAAATACATATTGACTGTTGTTACCCAAAGTATATTAAGTGGGAATTTTCAGAAAAACAAATATATACAGTAACACAAAAACAACCTGTCTCTGTGATCACTATAGGTGTATAAATAATAATATAGTGTTAAATAAAATCAGTCCCTTGGGCACAAAACTGAAAATAATACAGCTCTCCAAAAAGTGCACTTCTGCTGCTATTTGACATAACTGTTTGTTATGATGCTTTGACATTTTTGCACTTTATTTCTTTATTGAAAGAAACTTCTATGAAGAGAAAAGTAGTTTGCAAATGTGGTTACAATGCTAAAAAATGGAAAGTTAAAGCTAAAAAAATAAATACACTTTATTGAGTTAACATTATTTCTTTATAGGGGGAAAGATGTTATGAGCTAGGCTAGGGAATATAACAACTACACTACCCAGCATGCAACGGGAGTGACGAGCATGCGCGGTGGCCCCGAAAAGTGTTGTTGCATGTCGTCACCAAGCAGCTAAGAATGAGGTTATGAGCACGCTGTGAAAGTAAACGTCAAGAACTTGTCAAGACTAGGTCTTTGGCGTGGTTTGCTCTCCCGTGGTGCAAAAGAATTGGAACGGACGTGGCGTGCAGGTAAAGACATAGTTTAATTATTACTATAAACTCAAACAAAAGGTACAAACAAAAGGCGCTCACAGCGGAGGTAAAAAACTTGACTAGGAAAAAACAAAAGGCGCGCACAATGGCGGAGAACTATGAACATTAAACAAAAACTTACGTGACAAGGAACTGTGAACATGGCATGAATGTGTGATGTCGCCAGGACGAACAACAGAAACAGAAAAGCCTATATAGTGACATGATAAGTGAAAACAGGTGCGTGACTAACTGTGAACAGGTGCGTGACATGACTGTGAAAACGTGAGACAGGTGTGTGTGAGTCCAAACGTGGAACAGGTGAAACTAATGGTTGCTATGGTGACAAACAAAACCAGGAAGTGAAACAAGGAACTAAGGAAATGTCCAAAAAACAAAACAGCACATGGCCAAACAAAAACATGAACACAGACATGACAGAACCCCCCCCTTACGGACAGATCCCAGATGTCCAAAAACAAAAAACAGGATCAAGAGTCATGGGAGGGGGGGCGGGGGACATGGCGGTGGGTCGCCAGACCAGGTGTCCCCGAATCCACCGGGGCAGGATCAGGTGGCGGCGACGCGTAGATCGCCGCTGTACCTGACGAGTTGGGCGACCCGGGAATGGCCATATCCATGGCCGATGAGGTGGGCGCACTTGGCGTGGCGGACGACCAGGCTGTGGCCACCTTCGTGGCAGACGAGGAGGCAGGCGCGTCGTCATCATGGCAGGCGGCGAAGTTTGGCGTGGCGCGTCAGGCGGCGAAGCTTGGCGTGGCGCGTCAGGCGGCGAAGCTTGGCGTGGCGCGTCAGGCGGCGAAGCTTGGCGTGGCGCGTCAGGCGGCGAAGCTTGGCGTGGCGGGTCTTGGTCTTGGCGTGGGTCTTGGTCTTGGCGAGGGTCTTGGTCTTGGCGAGGGTCTGGGTCTTGGCGAGGGTCTGGGTCTTGGTCTTGGACTTGGTCTTGGTGTTGACATGGTTGGTCTTGGACTTGGCGTGGTTGGTCTTGGTGTGGTTGGTCTTGGTCTTGGACTTGGCGTGGCGGTGCTTGGACTTGGTCTTGGTCTTGGTCACTTGGCGGGTCTTGGTCTTGGTCACTTGGCGGGTCTTGGTCTTGGTCACTTGGCGGGTCTTGGTCTTGGTCACTTGGCGGGTCTTGGTCTTGGTCACTTGGCGGTTCTTGGTCACTTGGCGGTTCTTGGTCTTGGTCACTTGGCGGGTCTTGGTCTTGGCTTTGGTCTTGGCGTGGGGCAGCCACGGGCGGCACTTGGCGGCGTGGGGCAGCCACGGGCGGCACTTGGCGGCGTGGGGCAGCCACGGGCGGCACTTGGCGGCGTGGGGCAGCCACGGGCGGCACTTGGCGGCGTGGGGCAGCCACGGGCGGCACTTGGCGGCGTGGGGCAGCCACGGGCGGCACTTGGCGGCGTGGGGCAGCCACGGGCGGCACTTGGCGGCGTGGGGCTGCGACTGGCGGCACTTGGCGGCGTGGGGCTGCGACTGGCGGCACTTGGCGGCGTGGGGCTGCGACTGGCGGCGCTTGGCGGCGTGGGGCTGCGACTGGCGGCGCTTGGCGTGGAGCAGGTACTGGCGGCGCTTGGCGTGGAGCAGGTACTGGTGGCGCTTGGCGTGGAGCAGGTACTGGTGGCGCTTGGCGTGGAGCAGGTACTGGTGGCGCTTGGCGTGGAGCTGGGCGTGGAGCAGGTGGATCTTGGCATGGACGAAAAACTGGTGGTGGTGGTCGTGCTGGTGGCTGTGGCTTGGCAGGTCGAAAGACAGGTGGTGGAGGTCGTGCTGGAGGCTGTGGCTTGGCGTGACGAAAGACAGGTGGTGGTGGTGGCCGAGCTGGAGGCTGTGGCTTGGCATGACGATGCTGACCCACCCCACCTGAACAATTCCCAGCCCTAGCCCCCCCCTCAAGGAGCGGATCCCAGACGCGCTCCCCGCAGTCTGGAACCGTCTTTTGGGGTGGGCGGAGGGGGTTCAGGAGGAGGGCAGAATCCTCCCCTCTAAATTGTCCAAAATGTCTTTCTTCTTGTACCTGGGATCTTGTGGGTGAAAAAAAAAAGTGTGACTTGGGCGTGGCTTGAGTCCTGGGGGGCGGGGAATGGAATTTGGGTGGCTTGGATTGACAGGATCTGATTTCTAAAAACATGTCCTGGTAATGTCTTATCATGTTTTTAGAGTCTTTGGCTGGAGGCGGATGATCAAAAGAAAAAGAGTTCAGAAAAAAAAAATCCTGGTCTGTGATGTCATTTTGGAGCTGTGGAGCTGGCAGCAACCTGCTTCCGCCCGGAGTGGGAGGAGCCTGCGGCAGCGCCGCATGCTGTCCGCTCGCCTTCCCTGATGTCTTTGGTCTGGAGCGGCGCTTCCAGGACTGCGGTGACGCAGCGCCATCCTCGGACCAACTGGAGCTCAATGGCACCAGATTTCCATCTGGCCCCCACATCAGGTCTCTGCGCTTACCGGAGGAATAACGTAGCGTCTCTTCCTCCATCGCGCGGAGGACCTCCCACGTTGCCTCGTCAAAATTGTCCAAATTTTTTGCGGGAGAGCTCTTATGCTGGCGACATCTGTCAAGACTAGGTCTTTGGCGTGGTTTGCTCTCCCGTGGTGCAAAAGAATTGGAACGGACGTGGCGTGCAGGTAAAGACATAGTTTAATTATTACTATAAACTCAAACAAAAGGTACAAACAAAAGGCGCTCACAGCGGAGGTAAAAAACTTGACTAGGAAAAAACAAAAGGCGCGCACAATGGCGGAGAACTATGAACATTAAACAAAAACTTACGTGACAAGGAACTGTGAACATGGCATGAATGTGTGATGTCGCCAGGACGAACAACAGAAACAGAAAAGCCTATATAGTGACATGATAAGTGAAAACAGGTGCGTGACTAACTGTGAACAGGTGCGTGACATGACTGTGAAAACGTGAGACAGGTGTGTGTGAGTCCAAACGTGGAACAGGTGAAACTAATGGTTGCTATGGTGACAAACAAAACCAGGAAGTGAAACAAGGAACTAAGGAAATGTCCAAAAAACAAAACAGCACATGGCCAAACAAAAACATGAACACAGACATGACAGAACTCAGCCAACACGCCTCGTCTGCATTATTTATAATTAGACAGACAACACATATACAGTGTGATTTTGTTTTGTTTACAAGGAAAGAAAAACAAAAGTTAAAAAAGGGAGGTATGTTGTATATATATGTATGTGCTGCGGTTGCTTTAAGAACGTTGTGACAGCTGCCGTAAAGGAGGTGCGTTGCTAGCCTGGTTGCTATGTTTCCGGTTGGTCGTAAAAGTATTCGTCATGTGTTTGTACCCTGCTCAAATCTCTCAGTAAAGTTATTCATTGGATTATACCTTTTGTTTTGAACTTTTTTACACCTTGGAGCGCTTTTTCCCGTCCATTTTTTTCCTGCTTTCGCTATCTGCGCCTAATGACTGAGCTATGTGACGCCATTTCTTGTGATGTCTCACAGGGTATTTCTGGTCGGGACGGGATTCGTTCCCAAGGATTCGAATAAAGAACCAACTCTTTTTCTTTACTATAGTGGTCTCGATAACGGGTACCGGTTCTCAAAAAGGGATTCGAGTCCGAGAACTCGGTTCTTTTCTTATCGAACAACCGGGAAAACCGGTTTCGAGTATCATCCCTAAACACAGGGGTCCAAACTTGTGATTTACATAACTGAAGTGTTCCCCAAGGCACTCATTTAAGTCTTCTTTTTTTTGGAAGTTACATATTTTTTTTGTAATGTGATTTATCTAACTAAGGCAGGGGTCGGCAACCCAAAATGTTGAAAGAGCCATATTGAACCAAAAATAGAAAATAAAAATCTGTCTGGAGCCGCAAACAATTAAAAGCTTTATATTAGTGTTATAATGAAGGCAACACATGATGTAAGTGTCTACATTAGCTATATTAGCCTACTATCAAAGGCTGACGCAAATCTTCGTTGACAGAGAAATGTTGTATTTTAATTTTTATTCTACACATTTTTGCAAAATTGGAAATGATTAGTAAAATGGAGGCTTCTCACATGATTAGATAAATTCTGGAAATTAGTGGCTCAGAATGGCCAATGGTATAGATGTGTGTGTCCAAGTTAAAGGAAACTGCAGGCTGTCTTCTTCTAATGGATTTATTACAATCTTTGCGAGCTGTGTAACGTTTGCTGTGGTCTGGAACAACATGGCACACAAATAACACAGAAATGCAGCCAATGTTACATACAGATAATGTGTCATGACATGCATATGTAAATTAAATACACAGAGGACATAAGTACAGGAAATTAAATGAGCTCAAATATACCTACAAACGAGGCATAATGATGCAATATGTACATACAGCTAGCCTATTTAGCATGTTAGCACTGATTAGCTTGCAGTCATGGATTGACCAAATATGCCTGATAAGCACTCCAGCGAATCAATACAATCAACAAAGCTCACCTTTGTGCATTCATGCACAGCATAAAATGTTTTGGTGGACAAAAAGAGACAAAGAAGGTTGTGGCATAAAACACGTCTTTCTGTGGCAGTATCGGAGAAAGTTGTACATGCAAACAAACTACGATGAGTTCAAGGATTGCTGAAATTAGTAGGACAAAACGGTGCTTGCCAAATACTGTCATCAGTGAAGCATGTATAACATAAACAGTGGGGTTTATAACAATTAGGAAGGTTTGTGTCATGTTTGTTCTCCTACAGAAAATATATCAAATACATTTATTTTCCATTTTCACACATCTCTGAAAGAGGTCCAGGGAGCCACTAGGGCGGCGCTAAAGAGCCGCATGAGGCTTTAGAGCCGCGGGTTGCTGACCCCCGAACTAAGGTGTTGCTGTAGCTTGTTTACTTCAGATGCAGTCGGTAGTCATTTGTTAAACTTCTTTAGATATACAGAAGTAGTAGTGTTCCTCATACAAACCCCGTTTCCATATGAGTTGGGAAATTGTGTTAGATGTAAATATAAACGGAATACAATGATTTGCAAATCCTTTTCAACCCATATTCAATTGAATGCACTACAAAGACAAGATATTTGATGTTCAAACTCATAAACTTTATTTTTTTTTTGCAAATAATAATTAACTTAGAATTTCATGGCTGCAACACGTGCCAAAGTAGTTGGGAAAGGGCATGTTCACCACTGTGTTACATGGCCTTTCCTTTTAACAACACTCAGGAAATATTTGGGAACTGAGGAGACAAATTTTTTAAGCTTCTCAAGGTGGAATTCTTTCCCATTCTTGCTTGATGTACAGCTTAATTTGTTCAACAGTCCGGGGTCTCCGTTGTGGTAATTTAAGCTTCATAATGTGCCACACATTTTCAATGGGAGACAGGTCTGGACTACAGGCAGGCCAGTCTAGTACCCGCACTCTTTTACTATGAAGCCACGTTTATGTAACACGTAGCTTGGCATTGTCTTGCTGAAATAAGCAGGGGCGTCCATGGTAACGTTGCTTGGATGGCAACATATGTTGCTCCAAAACCTGTATGTACCTTTCAGCATTAATGGCGCCTTCACCGATGTGTAAGTTACCCATGTCTTGGACACTAATACACCCCCATACCATCACACATGCTGGCTTTTCAACTTTGCGCCTATAACAATCCGGATGGTTCTTTTCCTCTTTGGTCCGGAGGACACAACGTCCACAGTTTCCAAAAACAATTTGAAATGTGGACTCGTCAGACCACAGAACACTTTTCCACTTTGTATCAGTCCATCTTAGATGAGCTCAGGCCCAGCGAAGCCGACGGCGTTTCTGGGTGTTGTTGATAAACGGTTTTCGCCTTGCATAGGAGAGTTTTAACTTGCACTTACAGATGTAGCGACCAACTGTAGTTACTAACAGTGGGTTTCTGAAGTGTTCCTGAGCTCATGTGGTGATATCCTTTACACACTGATGTCGCTTGTTGATGCAGTATAGCCGGAGGGATCGAAGGTCACGGGCTTAGCTGCTTACGTGCAGTGATTTCTCCAGATTCTCTGAACCCTTTGATGATATTACGGACCGTAGATGGTGAAATCCCTAAATTCCTTGCAATAGCTGGTTGAGAAAGGTTTTTCTTAAACTGTTCAACAATTTGTTCACGCATTTGTTGACAAAGTGGTGACCCTCGCCCCATCCTTGTTTGTGAATGACTGAGCATTTCATGGAAGCTGCTTTTATACCCAATCATGGCACCCACCTGTTCCCAATTTGCCTGTTCACCTGTGGGATGTTCCAAATAAGTGTTTGATGAGCATTCCTCAACTTTATCAGTATTTATTGCCACCTTTCCCAACTTCTTTGTCACGTGCTGCTGGCATCAAATTCTAAAGTTAATGATTATTTGCAAAAAAAAAAAAAGTTTATCAGTTTGAACATCAAATATGTTGTCTTTGTAGCATATTCAACTGAATATGGGTTGAAAATGACTTGCAAATGATTGTATTCCGTTTATATTTACATCTAACACAATTTCCCAACTCATATGGAAACGGGGTTTGTAGTTCAGTTTTAGGTCCTCCCTTTTTCATCATTGGGGTTATTCAACTGGTGGCTCGTGAGTTCAGTTCAAAAAACCTGTGAGAGACTCATATATTTGCAGCAGATTCTTAAAAACAGTCATAGAGAGGATCTTTGACTAGCTTTCTTGCACAAGGTCCTTAAAAACAGCAGAGAGCTCCTGTAACTCTGACAAAATAAATAGACCAAACTGAAATATCCACTAAAGAGGACGCTGGTTCTACAGAATATATAAAATAAGACTAATAGAGGGGAGAAGTCCAGCCCCCCAGTCCTTAGCTTTCTGAAAATGTGGCCCCCAAAACTATTTAGTTGAATATCCCTGATATAAATAATTCAAAGATGCGTTTAAACAATGATTGTTTGAAGACTAATTTACTCTGTTATTTAAAAAATTGTTAACACTTTAATATGGGAACATATTCACCATTAATTAGTTGCTTATTAACATGCAAATTAGTAACATATTGGCTCTTAATTAGTCATTATTAAGTACTTATTAATGCCTTATTCTGCATGGCCTTATTATACAACCAGTAAGCCGGTAAAACTTTAGTATGGGGAACATATTCACCGTTACTAACCCTAACCCTCTAACCCTAACCCTAACCAAATAACTCTTAATTAAGTCTTTGTTACTGACAATATGTTCCCCATACTAAAGTGTTACCAAAAAATTCAAATGACTCCTTTAAATGAATCTAGATCCAAATCTAGTGTATTAACATCTCTTTTAATGCAATCTTCATCAGCTCTTCTCAGAAGTGGGGAACCAGAATGCCAACCACTTCTGGGCAGCTAACCTGCCGCTGGAGGAAGAGCTTCACAGTGGGGCGTCGGCGGAGCAGCGCGCCACCTTCGCTCGCCGGAAGTACCGAGAGAGGAAGTACTGCCGGGTCCTGGACGGTCTCCATGACTCTGAGCAACTCAACAAGGTACAACTTTCAAATCAAGAAATAAATTGTTTGTGGAAAGTAGATTATACTTCCTATAAGTGGACTTGGCAGATTTGGACAGGATCAACCTCCTGCAAGCAGCTTCAAAACAGACCCATAGATCGTAGTGTACATTTATAAATCACAAGCAATGTATTTTACAGACTAAAAAGATGTAATTCCAGCAAAGGCGTTGGAACTGAAGCTCATTTAATTGGACATCTTTTCTTCGTCACCCGTCACATCTATTTAGTGCTCTGCATGAATCCTGGTCCTTTGGGAATGTTTGTTACGGACTACAAAGACTACAGTGAGCTGTTTTTTTTTTAAGTGTCACTTTAGAATAAATATAAATGGGTTTTGAAGAGTTTTGTGTAGGATCGCATGCTTGTCTTAATCTATAAACATTATTACTCTCCGCAGTGGGATTTTGTTTTATGCAAAACTTTTTTAACAGTTCGTTGTCAAGGAGTGGGGCAAGAAAGATTGTTCTGCACTTATTTTAGCTTATAGAGATCCTCGGGACATTTTGCGCCATTCAGTTAACGATTAGAAGGAAGGAATAGAAGGAATAGAATTAATTTGCCAGTAGATTTAAAGAATTGTAGAATTGTCATCGCTGTTCTTTAAATTATCCTAAAATTTAAAAGCCACACAAACAGTCACCACTGTTACTCTTACTACTACACTACCGTTCAAAAGTTTGGGGTCACCCAAACAATTTTGTAGAATAGCCTTCATTTCTAAGAACAAGAATAGACTGTCGAGTTTCAGATGAAAGTTCTCTTTTTCTGGCCATTTTGAGCGTTTAATTGACCCCACAAATGTGATGCTCCAGAAACTCAATCTGCTCAAAGGAAGGTCAGTTTTGTAGCTTCTGTAACGAGCTAAACTGTTTTCAGATGTGTGAACATGATTGCACAAGGGTTTTCTAACCATCAATTAGCCTTCTGAGCTAATGAGCAAACACATTGTACCATTAGAACACTGGAAAGATAGTTGCTGGAAATGGGCCTCTATACACCTATGTAGATATTGCACCAAAAACCAGACATTTGCAGCTAGAATAGTCATTTACCACATTAGCAATGTATAGAGTGTATTTCTTTCAAGTTAAAACTAGTTTAAAGTTATCTTCATTGAAAATAAGGACATTTCAATGTGACCCCAAACTTTTGAACGGTAGTGTACTTTTTCTCCTGGCTCTCAACAAAGGCGGACGCTCCCCTCTCACTTATCTCTCCTGCTTTTGCTCTTTGTCTCCTTTTGTCTTGTCTTAACTGTCTGAGAGCATCTCTTTTGCGCCATTGTCCGAAATCTAAAATATGGATTTGGTAAACTGTTCTTTCAACGAAATTGACAAGCTCTTCTCGACGAAAAGCCCAGGTTCTGGGGAACGTGCCTGTCCATACGGAACGTTTGCTGCTGGATATACGATGAACTACTGAAGGAAGTGGAGAGTCGTGTGCCTGACGATTCTGCCTAAGACATTGAAGATGTCTTCCTACTTGGAACTGTGATAACAGGTCACCTGCTGATTGGATTGAGCATTGCCCTGGTCTATCGACAAATTCGGAAGACGGTGGCAGCCGTTCAAAGAGCCGAGAAGCTGCCTGTCGTGATGGATGAGTTGGTCAGAGCTGGAAGCACTCAAACTTTGAAGACTTCTGAATTGAATCGCAAAATTGATAACATCTCAGAGAAGCTTTTTGCTCTGAAAGGCAAAATTGTGATCAATTTGAGGGCCAGAACGAACAACTAGAGCAGACAAACCATTAAAATGTGTCTGTTCAAACTAACCAAAACAATCCTTATCTACAATTCGGCTCCCTCTGCACTGGCTTTGGCAAGGCCACGCTGTAAACACCCCATCGAGACCACTGCAGCGAAAGACGCTCTGAAATCCCTTCCCATCTTCTTCAAGGACAGTAGGGATGTTTACTCTGACAAAGTGTAACCTATTGTTATTACAACAATCCAGAAGGTTAATATAGTTGGCTTCTCTTTCGTCCCCTCCATTCATCCGCTTTCTTTTGTATTTGAAGTTATCATTACATATATGTATTGTTACATTTGAAACAATTGTATTGTTGACAAAAGAGGTAATTATTGTTATTATTCATTATCAATAGTGCTATTTCTATTGGTATTTGTATTGCTCCATTTGTAGTGTAATAATGTTCATTGTCATTTCTGTATTATTAATATTTATTTCACTAACTGCTTCTTTGAATCAGAATCAGAATCAGAATCGTTTTATTGCCATTGTTTGAGAACGGGTTCACAAACTAGGAATTTTTCTTGGTGCAAACGTGCGACATAAAACACATATAACACATATTTGGTATAAAAAAGAGCTGTGACTGAGCTATCAGATAGACTTAGAAGGGATTCAAGGAATTCAAGGAGCTGCTGTTAGGAGTTATTGTTCATTTGCCTGATGGCCGAGGGGAAAAAACTGTTCAGGTGGCGGGAGGTGTGGGTCTGGATGGAGCGTAGTCTCCTGCCTGAGGGGAGAGGGAAGAATAGCGTGTGTCCAGGGTGAGAAGAGTCAGCTGTGATCCGACCCACACGCCTCCTGGTCCTGGAGGAGAACAAGTCCTGGAGGGATGGGAGCTTGCAGCCAATCACCTTCTCAGCAGCACGTACGATGCGCTGCAGTCTATCACTTTTACCATCAGATTTGTACATATCCTATTTGTTGATGTTGTTCTGTTGTTGTTATTGTTGTTATTGTCGCAATTTCCCTCTCTGTCTTCCTTTTTTCCCTCTTTCTATCCCCTCCTGCTACGGCCCGGCTGCACCAAATAATAATATAAATGCATTTAATAAAGTCAAATACAAATAAGGCAACAAGAAAAGTATCCCACACTTTTATTTTATAAAGTAAATGTGTACAGCCGATATGGGCATCTATATCAACAATATGATTTGCTTGAGTAGCTGGACAGGACAAAAAAATAAATAAAAAAATAAAACAAAAAGGGATGTTTACTCTGTTCCGCGACGCCGAACCGAGCGACTGCCAGGCTTATGGACAAAACACGCAACCATAACCGGATGCCTCCCTGTTACAAGTCACAAGTCTTTGTGTGTCGTAACATGTGTTGATATGTGCTTATTGTTGCTCGAGGTTGTTTTCTGGTCTACGATCCTAGTTTTGGAGCTGCTTTTTTTTTCTCCTCCTCTTCCTCCTGCCATGTTTACCTTTACTTCCTAACTCTTTACGAGGCGCAGCTAGGTGGCAACCCATCAGTCTTCCTGTTTTTTCTACTTGCCGTGTACCGTATATTGTAGGTCTGTTCTTACACGGGGTGTATTGAAAACTAATTTAATTGTACTTTTTAAGTGCAATGACAATAACGTTCTATTCTATTCTACTTCCAAACTATTTGTTGAAAAAAACCCTGGATTACTGCATTATTTTTGGTTAAAACCACCTTTTTTGTTGAAACAAACACCTTAATTAGATGGTGTTCGACTATGTACAGTCGTGGTCAAAAGTTTACATACACTTGTAAAGAACATAATGTCATGGCTGTCTTGAGTTTCCAATCATTTCTACAACTCTCATTTTTTTTGTGATAGAGTGATTGGAGCACATACTTGTTGGTCACAAAAAACATTCATGAAGTTTGCTTCTTTTATTAATTTATTATGGGTCTACTGAAAATGTGACCAAATCTGCTGCGTCAAAAGTATACATACAGCAATGTTAATATTTGGTTACATGTCCCTTGGCAAAATTCACTGCAATAAGGCGCTGAGTTGAATTGTGTTTGACAAAATGCTGAGAGAATAGATAGTCGTCCTCAAAAGAAATTCACATTTCCAGCAACCTTACAAGGGTGAGAACACAGGGGCATCAAAGGTTTAAAAATAAAGTGTTAAAAATTGTCATTATAAGTTTAAGAATATACCCATGACAGGAATACACTGAATATAAGGAAACACAGGCTATGGTGTCCATATATTATTATATTTATTTTTTGCTCATAATGTTAACCATATTAGTTTTGACGTAATCATGGACCAGGGCAACAGAAACATGCAGTGAAGTGAGCAAAATAATAGTTTTACATGCCTTCATCCACACTGTCTATGCGGGAAACGGGATCCGGTTCTGTAAATGAGGTCACACTAAGAGTGGGCATCATATCCAGTCTGGCGATGGAAAAGGGGCATTCCAAGTACAGTTAGTTATCTACCGATTACCCAAATGATGGGTTATTTATATCATTAATATGCAAAAATACATAAATAGAACGTAGTAGTGACATTTTGGTCATCTGCTATGAGTCCTTTAAGTGTTAAAGCAGGGGTGTCAAACTCATTTTAGCTCAGGGGCCGCATGGAGGAAAATCTGTGCACACGCGAACCGGACTATTAAAATGATGGCATTAAAATAAAAAAATAAAGACAAATTCAGATTGTTTTCTTTGTCTTACATTGGCCAAAAATAGAACAAACACATTCTGAAAATATTAGAATAAACCAGTGGTTCTTAACCTTGTTGGAGGTACCGAACCCCACCAGTTTCATATGTGCATTCACCGAACCCTTCTTTAGTGAAAAATAAAATGTTTTTTTTTTTTCAAATTCAAGACAAAGTTATATGTTTTTGGTAACACTTTAGTAAGGGGAACATATTCTAAGTAACAAAGACTTAATTTAGAGTTTTTTGGACACTAGGAGAACATATTCTAAGTAAAAAAGACTTAATTTAGAGTTATTTGGTTAGGGTTAGGGTAAGAGGGTTAGGGCCAGGGTTAGGGTTATAATAAGGCCATGCCGAATAAGGCATTAATTAGTACTTAATAATGACTCGTTAAGAGCCAATATGTTACTAATTTGCATGTTAATAAGATTAAAAGATTAAAGTTAAAGTACCAATGATTGTCACACACACACTAGATGTGGTGAAATTTGTCCTCTGCATTTGACCCATCCCCTTGGGGAGCAGTGGGCAGCAGCGGCGCCGCGCCCGGGAATCATTTTGGTGATTTAACCCCCAACTCCAACCCTTGATGCTGAGTGCCAAGCAGGGAGGTAATGGGTCCCATTTTTATAGTCATTGGTATGACTCGGCTGGGATTTGAACTCCAACCTACCGATCTCAGGGCGGACACTCTAACCACTAGGGCAAGTAATTAATGGTGAATATGTTCCCCATACTAAAGTGTTACCATGTTTTTTTTACTGGTGCACAAAATGAACCGTGCATGAATGATAAATGATAAATGGGTTATACTGTATAGCGCTTTTCTACCTTCAAGGTACTCAAAGCGCTTTGACACTATTTCCACTTTCATCCATTCACACACACATTCACACACTGATGGCGGGAGCTGCCATGCAAGGCGCTAACCAGCAGCCATCAGGAGCAAGGGTGAAGTGTCTTGCGCAAGGACACAACGGACGTGACTAGGATGGTAACATCCCCTTGTTCAAAGAACAAAACCAACACAGTGCATAAACTCACAACAAATTACACACCTGCAAATCAGTGTGACTTCTGCTGTTGCCGTATCCGTAATACGCCGATAGGGAGAAGTTTTTATTTACACGATGGGTCGGGTGTGTCTTGACCTCCGCCGAACCCCTGAGCCCGACTCACCGAACCCCTAGGGTTCGATCGAACCCAGGTTAAGAACCACTGCAATAAACATATATAAAAAAAATACCGGCAGCGGTAAAGTTTAGATCCTTGAAGGAAAGAAGAAAGTGAATAAATGTTTATAACTGAATAACTTTACATATCCATGAAAATGTGATTTCTTTTGTATTATTTTTTTTGGTAACACTTTAGTATGGGGAACATATTCACCATTAATTAGTTGCTTATTAAAGTAACAAAGACTTAATTTAGAGTTATTTGGACACTAGGAGAACATATAAGGGTTAAGGTTACTAATAGGGATGTCCGATATTGGCTTTTTGCCGATATCCGATATTCCGATATTGTCCAACTCTTTAATTACAGATACCTATATCAACCGATACCGATATATACAGTCGTGGAATTAACACATTATTATGCCTAATTTGGAGAACCAGGTATGGTGAAGATACGGTCCTTTTAAAAAAAATTAATAAAATAAAATAAGATAAATCAATTAAAAACATTTTCTTGAATAAAAAAGAAAGTAAAACAATATAAAAACAGTTACATAGAAACTGTGACGATCGGTCACTTCATTTCTGTTTGTCTCCTTGGTTTTTGTATTACTTCCGGTCAGTGCTCTTATTTTGTTAAATTTCCTGTTCCGCGGAGCACTGTTTTCTCCTCACCTGCCGTTGATTGGCAGCCGGTCCACACCGGCTGCCAATCAGCATATGTCTATTTATGTTTTCGCGGGAGCACTCCTCAGTGCTCGATGATAGACTTCTATGTTTGGAACAACTCTGCAAGACTGCTTTATTTTCTGTTTATGTTAATTAAAATCATCTTACCTGCACATCCTCCTCCTGGTTCTTGCATCTTGGGGACACACAAACTGCAGCCATGCGAGTTCCTCACAGAAACTAGTAATTAATGAAAATGAGTAAAATTAACTGTTAAAGGTTAGTACTATTAGTGGACCAGCAGCACGCACAATCATGTGTGCTTACGGACTGTATCCCTTGCAGACTGTATTGATATATATTGATATATAATGTAGGAACCAGAATATTAATAACAGAAAGAAACAACCCTTTTGTGAATGAGTGTAAATGGGGGAGGGAGATTGTTTGGGTTGGTGCACTAATTGTAAGTGTATCTTGTCTTTTTTATGTTGATTTAATAAAATAAAATAAAAAATAAAAAATAAATAAAAAACCCTGATACCGATAATAAAAAAAAACGATACCGATAATTTCCGATATTACATTTTAAAACATTTATCGGCCGATAATATCGGCAGGCCGATATTATCGGACATCTCTAGTTACTAATAAGCAATAATTATGAGGTTTTTGAGGGAAGACTCTTAGTTAATGGCTTACTGGTTGTATAATAAGGCCATGCAGAATAAGGCATTAATAAGTACTTAATAATGACTAATTAAGAACCGATATGTTACTAATTTGCATGTTAATAAGCAACTAATTAATGGTGAATATGTGTTCCCCATACTAAAGTGTTACCTTTTTTAAAATTAATTAAGTAAGGTTTATGACAACCCTTTTCCAAAACACAATTTAGAATGTGAGATACAACAGGACAATGCATACATTTATCATTTGTTTTCAAAAACGGTTACAAAAAAGTGGGACCCCAAAAATGTACTGTGGGACCCCATTTTTATGACTTGATGGGGCCCCTGGGACCCCATTTTGAAAATTCCTAGCGCCAACACAGACGGGAGTATTGGTGCGTGCAAAACTGCAGCAGGCGGCGGTTCTAATACTAATCAAATATCATCCCCGGGGGCCATAGGACATTTATTCACGGGACAGATCAGGCCTGCGGGCCTTGAATTTGACACCCCTGTGTTAAACCCTTTAAAATATAATTAAGTCGAAAATTAATATTGATACTTAATATTTTTGCTGCAGTTTTTGGGAAGAGTCATCTTATTAAGCACTTCTTTAAAGGCCTACTGAAACCCACTACTACCGACCACGCAGTCTGATAGTTTATATATCAATGATGAAATCTTAACATTGCAACACATGCCAATACGGCCGGGTTAGATTACTAAAGTGCAATTTTAAATTTTGCGCGAAATATCCTGCTGAAAACGTCTCGGTATGATGACGCCTGCGCGTGACGTCACGGATTGTAGAGGACATTTTGGGATAGCATTGTGGCCAGCTATTATGTCGCCTGTTTTCATCGCAAAATTCCACAGTATTCTGGACATCTGTGTTGGTGAATCTTTTGCAATTTGTTTAATGATCAATGGAGACAGCAAAGAAGAAAGCTGTAGGTGGGAAGCGGTGTATTAGCGGCCGGCTGCAGCAACACAAACACGTAGCCGGTGTTTCATTGTTTACATTCCCCAAAGATGACAGTCAAGCTTTACCATTGGCCTGTGGAGAACTGGGACAACAGAGACTCTTACCAGGAGGACTTTGAGTTGGATACGCAGACGCGGTACCGTGAGTACGCAACCAGCATGTTGCCATAAGCATTTTGTTTAATTTGTATGTGTAACGCAGTACGCAGCTGCGGCTTCCAAACATTTGATCGCTTGCCCGTACGTGCGTGCCGCTATGTGCATGTTACGTACGTAACTTTGGGGACTTTGGGGAAATATATGTGCTGTATGAACTTTGGGGAGGTGAACGGTACTTTGGGCTGTGGGATTGAGTGTGTTGTGCGGGTGTTTGATTTGTATTGGCGGGTTATATGGACGGGAGGGGGGAGGTGTTTGTTATGCGTGATTAATTTGTGGCCTGGTTGTGTTGTGGCTAATAGAGTATATATATTTCTTGTGTTTATTTACTGTTTTAGTCATTCCCAGCTGAATATCAGGTCCCACCCATCTCTCACAGCATCTTCCCTATCTGAATCGCTTCCACTGCCCTCTAGTCCTTTACTCTCACTTTCCTCATCCACAAATCTTTCATCCTCGCTCAAATTAATGGGGAAATCGTCGCTTTCTCGGTCCGAATCGCTCTCGCTGCTGGTGTCCATGATTGTGAACAATGTGCAGATGTGAGGAGCTCCACAACCTGTGACGTCACGCTACTTCCGGTACAGGCAAGCCTTTTTTATCAGCGACCAAAAGTTGCGAACTTTATCGTCGATATTCTCTACTAAATCCTTTCGGCAAAAATATGGCAATATCGCGAAATGATCAAGTATGACACATAGAATGGACCTGCTATCCCCGTTTAAATAAGAAAATCGCATTTCAGGAGGCCTTTAAGGGTCATGAAGGAATGCTTTGATCCTAATGATAAGGCGTATACAATGGCCAGTGGCCCAAATTCACCGGAGCTTCCTACCAGTCTGGTTCAAATGTTGTGGAATCTCCGCATCCGGCTACGCCTTTATCCGCTCTGTTCTTTATTCCCACGGTCCCCATTAGAAGCTTATATCCCGGTGACCTCGGCGGAGTCTCGGCAGGCCACGTGACCTAGAGAAGGAGGTGTCAAAGGACCCACTTATATCATCACACACACACACACACACACACACACACACACATACACACACACACACAAACACACACACACACAATCCCTCCAGTTGCAGTGGTAATTGCTATGACACAGAAGGTCATTTTCCAGAGATGATCCGAAATAAGGCTGGGCAGCATGAGAGGCTTAATCTGACCCTGTGGTGCACTGCAACAACACACACTTTAACATACTGTAATACGGCCATTCATGGACGCTTACTTGTTATTTCAGATGTTTTATCAATAAGCTCTTTGTTTGGGGAGCGAGGACAACCGATCAATGGACACTTCCTCGCTCGGGCTGAGTCGGATGAAAGAGAAAGGTTGCTCGTTGAAATTCCACTTCCCCCGCCACCTGACTTCGCCGCTGATCCACTTTGTTGCGGGTCGGCGTCCACAATGTCACATCAATAGAGGAGGCTGACACATTGTCTTTTGTCTCACCTCGGCAGGTCGAGGCAGGTAAAGACGTTGAACAAAAGACACTGAAGATATAGCAAATGCTTTGTTTATCAGGTGGACTGGAAAGTATAGGAAAAAACTTCTACAGAGAGAAAGACACTTTTTTTTTTGGTCTTTGTCGCCATTTTGGAGTCACTCCCAGCAATTCGGGTATTGTTTTTAATATTTCCGTTAGTATCATCAAAAAAGTACACTTGGATATAGCTTGTATAGCAATATGGATTTACAAAACCCAAAACCAGTGAAGTTGGCACGTTGTGTAAATAGTAAATAAAAGCAGAATACAATGATTTGCAAATCATTTTCAACCTATATTCAATTGAATAGACTGCAAAAATAAGATATTCAATGTTCAAACTGGAAAACTTTGTTATTTTTTGCAAAAATTAGCTCATTCGGAATTTGATGCCTGCAACATGTTTCAAAAAAGCTGGCACAAGTGGCAAAAAAGACTGAGAAAGTTGAGGAATGCTCATCAAACACTTGTTTGGAAAATCCCACAGGGGAACAGGCTAATTGGGAACAGGTGGGTGCCATGATTGGGTATAAAAGCAGCTTCCATGAAATGCTCAGTCATTCACAAACAAGGATGGGGCGGGGGTCACCATTTTGTGAACACATGTGTGAGCAAATTGTCGAACAGTTTAAGAACAAAATTTCTTAACGAGCTATTGCAAGGAATTTAGGGATTTCACCATCTACGGTCTGTAATATCATCAAAAGGTTCAGAGAATCTGGAGAAATCACAAAAGGTTCAGATAATCTGGAGAAATGACTGCACGTAACATTGAATGCCGTGACCTTGGATCCCTCAAACGGTACTGCATCAAAAAGCGACATCAGTGTGTAAAGGATATCACCACATGGGCTCAGGAACACTTCAGAAAACCACTGTCAGTAACTACAGTTTGTCGCTACATCTGTAAGTGCAAGTTAAAACTCTACTATGCAAAGGGAGAGCCGTTTATCAACAACACCCAGAAACGCCGCCGGCTTCGCTGGGCCAGAGCTCATCTAAGATGGACTGATGCAAAGTGAAAAATGTTCTGTGGTCTGACGAGTCCACATTTCAAATTGTTTTTAGAAACTGTGGACGTCGTGTCTTCTGGACCAACGAAGAAAGAACCATCAGGATTGTTATAGGCGCAAAGTTCAAAAGCCAGCATCTGTCATGGTATGGGGGTGTATTAGTGCCCAAGACATGGGTAACTTACACATCTGTGAAGGCACCATTAATGCTGAAAGGTACATACAGGTTTTGGAGCAACATATGTTGCCATCCAAGCAACGTTATCATGGACGCCCCTGCTTATTTCAGCAAAACAATGCTGTGTTACAACAGCGTGTCTTCGTTGTAAAAGAGTGTGGGTACTAGACTGCCTGCCTGTAGTCCAGACCTGTCTCCCATCGAAAATGTGTGGCGCATTATGAAGCCTAAATACCACAACAGAGACCCCAGACTGTTGAACAACTTAAGCTGTACATCAAGCAAGAATGGGAAAGAATTCCACCTGAAAAGCTTAAAAAGAATGCGGGCGGAAGGCAGGGTACAACCTGGACAAGTTGCTACCTCATCGCAGGGCCAACACAGATAGACAGACAACATTCACACTCACATTCACACACTAGGGCCAATTTAGTGTTGCCAATCAACCTATCTCCAGGTGCATGTCTTTGGAGGTGGGAGGAAGCCGGAGTACCCGAGGAACCCACACAGTCACAGGGAGAACATGCAAACTCCACACAGAAAGACCCCGACCCCAGGAATCAAAAACGTATGACCTTCTTGTTGTGAGGCACACACACTAACCCCTGCGTCACCGTGCTGCCCTCTCCAAAAATGCCATTGTAAGTTAATAATACTAACACAGACACTCGGAACGTGTTAGCATGTTAGCTGATGCTAAAGACGCCAACTTAATTACATTGCAATACCAAAAGTCGCAATGTCCGATAGAGTTCTAAAAACGTTACGACAGACCCACCTCAAAATACGGAATGGACATTTACATTTTTTTACTGAATGGGACACCCAAAATGTACAATGAAAATAAAGAAATTGGGATTTACAATATTAACTATGAACATAAAACCACTGAATATTAACAACATAAAAACATATTTTACTTCTCAGACCAGCTCCTCGATAGTTGTGTATCTTTTACAACCAAGCAAACACAACAACAACAAAAAAAAAACAGCAAAATATGAATGCAAAGTGTAATAAACACCTACAATATGATATATTATCACGTAAAAATGTGCTTAAGCATCCGCTCCAGACACACGCGTTTCGGGCTGGCTGCTCTGAAAAACAAACCCCGCCCACTTTGGTTTGTTCCTCGTCTGAGCTGCTGTGACGTAGATTACCGTAATAAGTCGTATAACACCTAAAAGCGCAGATTTCGACCATTTAATTACTTTCTATTAGGGATGTCCGATATTGGCTTTTTGCCGATATCTGATATTCGGATATTGTCCAAACTCTTAATTACCGATACTAATATAAACCAATACCGATATATACAGTCGTGGATTAACACATTATTATGCCTAATTTGGACAACCAGGTATGGTGAAGATAAGGTCCTTTTTTAAAAAAAAATAATACAATAAGATAAATTAAATTAAAAACATTTTCTTGAATAAAAAAGAAGTAAAACAATATAAAAAACAGTTACATAGAAACTAGTAATTATGGAAAATGAGTAAAATTAACTGTTAAAGGTTAGTACTATTAGTGGACCAGCAGCACGCACAATCATGTGTGGCTTACGGACTGTATCCCTTGCAGACTGTATTGATATATATTGATATATAATGTTACGAACCAGAATATTAATAACAGAAAGAAACAACCCTTTTGTGTGAATGAGTGTAAATGAGTTTTTTGGGTTGGTGCACTAATTGTAAGTGTATCTTGTGTTTTTTTATGTTGATTTAATAAAAAAAACGAAAAACGATACCGATAATAAAAAAAAAACGATACCGATAATTTCCAATATTACATTTTAAAGCATTTATCGGCTGATAATATCGGCAGGCCGATATTATCGGACATCTCCTACTTTCTATTAATACAAGACTTACAGTAATTTCAAAAAACAGCACTGCACATCAATAATGGCGGCGAAAGTTTTGATGTTGAGGTCTAAAAAAATTATGTAGAACATCCGGCGGGCCGGATTGAAAAATCTTATTTAGAATCCTTTTGAGCAGAAATGCTAGTTTAGACGGCTTTACTTCCAGTTCAAGGCACTAGAACAGGAAGTACTTTTTCAACTTGCAACACCTGCAATGAGCGAACTCACCCCATAATTGACACCATAGCACAAACAACAACACACCTTTTCAGTGTCTCTGCTTGAGTTTAATGACAAATATTGAACACAATACATATCCGTAAATCAGCCGCATCGTTTTATAAGCCGCAAGGTTCAAAGCTTTGAAACAAAGTAGTGGCTCATAGTCCTGGAGTTTACAGTTAAGCATGGTGATAGCGTCATGCATGGTCTGGGACCACATGAGTAGTGCCAGAACTGGGCAACTGTGGTTACGGATTAGGCCGGTGCTGTATAATAATGGTGCTTATACTACATTCGACACTTTTGGAAGAATTTCGACATGTTCATTTTAAGTCTGACTCAATACACTCACCTGCTCAGCGGCCTGGTGGTTAGAGTGTCCGCCTGAGATCGGTAGGTTGTGAGTTCAAACCCCGGCCGAGTCATACCAAAGACTAATAAAAATGGCACTCATAACCTCCCTTCACTCAGCATCAAGGTTTGGAATTGGGGATTGAATAACCAAAATGATTCCCGAGCGCGGCCACCGCTGCTGCTCACTGCTCCCCTCACCTCCCAGGAGGTGAACCAAGGGAATGGGTCAAATACAGAGGGTAGTTTCACCACAACTGGTGTGTGTTTGACTATCAGTGGTACTTTAATTTGAACTTTTTGGAGTTTATTTCAATGATACCCCCCAGTACTTATGACACTACTACCACCATTCTTGATTGTGCATCACAATTATCTTGCCTACTAACCTGTGTTGACATCTACAGCATTTAGACCAGTGGTTCTTAACCTTGTTGGAGGTACCGAACCCCACCAGTTTCATATGCGCATTCACAGAACCCTTCTTTCGTGAAAAAAAAGTTTTTTTTTTTCATATACAGCATTTAGACCAGTGGTTCTTAACCTTGTTGGAGGTACCGAACCCCACCAGTTTCATATGCGCATTCACAGAACCCTTCTTTCGTGAAAAAAAAAGTTTTTTTTTTTCATATTCAAGACAGAGTTCTATGTTTTTTTTACTGGTGCATAAAATGAACCGTGCATGAGCATCACCTTGTTCAAAGAACAAAACCAACACAGTGCATAAACTCACAACAAATTACACACCTGCAAATCAGATGGAAAATTAGAGGGAACATTGTTTGGGTTATCCATATACGCCGATAGGGAGAAGTTTTTATTTACACAATGAGTCGGGTGTGTCTTGACCTCCTCGGCGGAGACTCCGCCGAACCCTGAGGCCAACTCACCGAACCCCTAGGGTTCGATCGAACCCAGGTTAAGAACCACTGATTTAGACAACTAAACCTCCAGGCAGCTACAACCCTAAACTAACACCCTCCCTGGATTGTTAATAATCAAATGGTAAACAATCAAATGCAGATACTTTTTCTTATGCCTTCTGATCTCTCTCTCTCCTCTCTCTCCTCTCTCTCTCTCGTCCTCTCTCTCTCTCTCTCTCTCTCTCTCTCTCTCTCTCTCTCTCTCTCTCTCTCTCTCTCTCTCTCTCTCTCTCTCTCTCTCTCTCTCTCTCTCTCTCTCTCTCTCTCTCTCTCTCTCTCTCTCTCTCCTCTCTCCTCTCTCTCTCTCTCTCTCTCTCTCTCTGCCCACTACTTGCTGTCCATATCCTACCAAGTCAGACCTACACTGTTCCAATATCCATTTCTCTGTTCTCAATTGTTGATTACTGATGATAACAACCAAACCTAACCCCCCGGATTGTAAATAATGTAAATAATTCAATGTGATTATCTTGTGAGATGACTGTATTATGATGATAGTATATATTGATAGTATATATCTGTATCATGAATCAATTAAGTGGACGCCGACTTAAACAAGTTGAAAAACTTATTTGGGTGCGACAATTTAGTGGTCAATTGTACGGAATATGTACTTCACTGTGCAACCTACTAATAAAAGTGTCAATCAATCAATCAATAGCTGAGTTGACTGACAGGTGCTTTCTGTTTCTGTCATCCCAGGTGTGCAATGGAGTACAAGTGGGAGTTTTGAAGGGTTAAGCCACGTATGATAGACATAAACGTCCATTCTGCCATAAATCATGCCTTCAAAGAGAACAGAATGAGCTGTATTCGACTTGTAGTCACATCTGTATCCCTCACCTTCTTTTTCTGTTTAACGTGGCCTATTTGTCCAGCTCATAGTCACCACACCGCCTCCCCCTCCCCCCGGCCCCCTTATTTTTTTGCTCCAAAAGGGATTAGGGATTTAATGACTCGCGCCAGAAGTATTAAAGTTTGATCTTATTTTAACTTCTCTTTGGAGATCAGCAAGCAGAACTCCACTCTAAACTTTTATATGGTCTTGTGGTGACGTTTTATAGACGCTTTGTCCTCGCTAAGACGCGCAGGCTTTTTAGGTGTATTTTTCTCTCTTTAAGCGTCTCGCTGCTTTCCAGTGAAATGCAACCAGCCCCCAAAAAAGTGACGGGTCTGTGAGTTATCTGTGCGCCCACACATCCACGGAGCGGCGTGATTCGTGTCAAAATGATTGAATATTAAGTTAAAAATGCATTATTAAGCGGGATAAAAACGGCATCTCCCCCAGCGACAAAAGTCAACTCTCTCTATGTCTGGTTTAATGTGTGTCCAGGCACTGTGTGCTGCTGTGCTGCTGCCTGGCGTGTTACACACCATGGAGCTGGTGTTCAGCGGGGCCGATGTTATGTGCGCCACCGGGCACCCGACCTGTTCCACGCCGTACCTCCTGGCCCAGCTCGCAGGCCAGAGGTTGCAAATGGAATTCCTGCATCAGAACAAGCTGTCAGGTAAATAAATACACGTATTTTCATTTAGCCATCACCATGTATGAGGCTGGTTGCCATGGTGATGGCCATTATTCCAGATTGTGGCTGTGCATAACATACACATTGGGTAGTTGTCAGAAGCATGCATGTAGGATAAATATAGTGAACGCCAACTTGATGCTTGCACATAATTGGCCCATACATGTCTCTTATAGCCAAACTGTGCATCAGTTGTTCTTTAGCCTTTCTGCCAAATGGTTATTAAACTGTTTGCGAGCCAGTAAGTCTAATTAGCATGAATTACCAGTGGGATACGCTATGGCCATTTTAAATGTAATTAACGTCTCTACTCAAACACAAATGCCAGGTACGTTGTCTACAAAAGCAAATAAACACCGGATTTTCTAATTAAATCCGGGACAAGAAAATCAACAAAACAAAATAATGCGCTTTTGTTTTGGTTAAGCCTTTATTTATCCTGTATTAATCAATCAATCAAAGTCAACTTATATAGCCCTAAATCACGAGTGTCTCAAAGGGCTGCACAAGCCACAACGGGGGGAACGTTGGGAGAGTGGCCGTGCCAGCAACCTGAGGGTTCCTGGTTTAATCCCCACCTTCTACTAACATTGTCACGTCCATTGTGTCCTTGAGCAAGACACTTCAGCCTTGCTCCTGATGGGTCGTGGTTAGCGCCTTGTGTAGTGGATTGTCCGAAGCTTAAACAGCAACAAAAGTGAATTTAGTACAAAAAATGTATTTACCCATAGTCAAAAGTGCAAGTCGGATTGAGCTGTCCCTGCAGACAAACAAACGTCCTCCGGAGGACACACGAATCAAGCAATCTCTCTAGAGTCCTGGTCTCCTGCCCATTTGATCTGTTTCCCTCATGCGTCAAGGTCCCGTTGTTTTCGACCTGTTTGTTTTGCACCATCCTTGAATCCCTTAGTCATGCTTAGACAATCAAAACATTTTGTAGACTGGTCGGCACGACTTCATATTGAACTTTGGCCTACTTCTAGTCCTTCAATGGCTTAGAATAGAAGAGAAATGAAATAAACGTACATTCTTGACAGACATGAAATACAGTTCAAAGGTCAGAAATTCCACAACACTTGCATGGCAGCTCCTGTCATCATTGTGTGAATGTGTGTGTGAATGCACTGTAAAAAAAAATAAAGTTGAGAAAACCATATTTTCAAGGTAACATGATGCAACAAGATTTTTGCGTTTTCTCAACTTTTGACTACTATTGTTGACTTAACTAAGATTTACAAGTTGAGATAAGAGTTATGTCATAAGTCACATATGTCATATGTCACATATGTCATATGTCATATGCCATAAGTCACATATGTCAGTGGTCCCCAACCACCGGGCAGCGGCCCGGTACCGGTCCGTGGACCGATTGGTACCGGGCCGTGGCCGCACAAGAAATAAAATTTAATAAAAAAAAAATAAAAATACAATTTTTTAATTAAATCAACATAAAAAACACAATATATACATTACATATCAATATAAATCAATACAGTATGCAGGGATACAGTCCGTAAAAAAGAAAAAAAAAATTTCCCCGGTCCGTGGGACAAATTTTCAAGCTATGACCGGTCCGCAAGTACAAAAAGGTTGGGGACCACTGACATATGTCATATGTCATATGTCACATAACTCTTATCTCAACTTGTAAATCTTAGTTAAGTCAACAATAGTAGTCAAAAGTTGAGAAAACGCAAAAATCTTGTTGCATCATGTTGTCTTGAAAATTTGCGTTTTCTCAACTTTTTTTTTCTTTTTCACAGTGTGGGTGAATGTGGAAATAGTGTCAAAGTGCTTTGAGTACCTTGAAGGTAAAAAAGCGCTATCCAAGTATAACCCATTTACCATTTACCCTGCTGGGGAGCATGCCTGTCCTGTCCGGGAGAGATCAACCCATTCAAATAAAGTTGACGCTGTCATCAATGACAGCTGTAGGTGCACTACGGGATGCCTCAAACCAACAAATATGGACAGCCTCCACGCCCTTGATGGCACCACTTCACCTGGGACGCGCAGGTCTGTAGCCAGCGGAACTGAACGCAAAAGGCAAGTTGAGGTCACCCGCCACCCCAACAAACCAGCCCAGGAAAAGCTTTCGCCACTTAGTCCAGCCACTATCCCAGTCTCCTCAAACATTGTGGCAGGAAAAACGCATCGCAAAGCTGCCAATACCAACCAAAGAACAACTAGCACCAGGTCATAAATCTACATGGAAGACGTGGAAGTCGCTCAACAGACTTTGCACGGGGCATGGGCCGCTGCAAGACCAAAACGGGTATATGGGGCCATGCTGATGCAACAGTGTGGAACATCTGTACAATCCATGCCACACCTGTTGAGATGCCCACTCCTGGATGACCAATGCAGCTTGGAGGATCTAATGGCTGCAAATGAGAAGGCTCTCTACTGCGCAAGAGCCTGACCAATCATACAACGTGATTGATGGACACGAAAAGAGAGAGATGCTGGCTGAACAGTTTGTACGACATGCGTGTTCTTTTGTACCATTATTGACATTTTTGCATGCTTTTTCAAATTTAAACAGCCGCTGGATCAAAAAACATTGGCATTAAAGGCCTACTGAAATGAAATTTTCTTATTCAACAAGGGATAGCAGGTCCATTCTATCTGTCATACTTTATAATTTTGCGATATTGCCATATTTTTGCTGAAAGGATTTAGTAGAGAACATCGACGATAAAGTTCGCAACTTTTGGTCGCTGATAAAAAAGCCTTGCCTGTACCGGAAGTAGCGTGACGTCACAGGTTGTGGAGCGCCTCACATCTGCACATTGTTTACAATCATGGCCAGCAGCAGCGAGAGCGATTCGGACCGAGAAAGCGACGATTACCCCATTATTTGAGCGAGGATGAAAGTTTTGTGGATGAGGAAAGTGAGAGTGAAGGATTAGAGGGCAGTGGAAGCGATTCAGATAGGGAAGATGCTGTGAGAGGCGGGTGGGACCTGATATTCAGCTGGGAATGACTAAAACAGTAAATAAACACAAGACATATATATATATACACTATTAGCCACAACACAACCAGGCTTATATTTAATATGCCACAAATTAATCCGCATAACAAACACCTCCCCCCTTCCGTCCATATAACGTACCAATACAACTCAAACACCCTCACAACACACTCAATCCCACAGCCCAAAGTACCGTTCACCTCCGTAAAGTTCATACAGCACATATATTTCCCCAAAGTTACGTACGTGACATGCACATAGCGGCACGCACGTACGGGCAAGCGATCAAATGTTTGGAAGCCAAAGCTGCGTACTCACGGTAGCGCGTCTGCTATCCAGCTCAAAGTCCTCCTGGTTGTGTTGCTGCAGCCGGCCGCTAATACACTGCTTCCCACCTACAGCTTTCTTTTTTGCTGTCTTCATTGTTCATTAAACAAATTGCAAAAGATTCACCAACACAGATGTCCAGAATACTGTGGAATTTTGCGACGAAAACAGACGACTTAATAGCTGGCCACAACGGTGTCCCAATATGTCTGCTACAATCCGTGACATCACGCGCAAACGTCATCATACCGAGACGTTTTCAGCAGAATATTTTGCGGGAAATTTAAAATTGCACTTTACTAATCTAACCCGGCCGTATTGGCATGTGTTGCAATGTTAAGATTTCATCATTGATATATAAACTATCAGACTGCGTGGTCGGTAGTAGTGGGTTTCAGTAGGCCTTTAACAAGTGTGGCCGTAAGCAACCTCCTGATGTAGTTTTTTATTAATTCCACAAGAATTTGCATCTAAAGTGTCATAATTGGTCAGCAGATGTAGCTACCTCTATGTGCATTTCGACTTATGCGTGTTACACTGTTGTTTACAATGAACTCATCAGCGCTATTAATGCAGACTACGTAGTTTGTGCAGTACATTTGTTCATTAATGATGTTGTTCATGCTTTTTCAAATTTAACAAGCCTCTCCCCAATCATCGGCTGCTTCCAATTAACGCCTCCTCATCTTTGCGATTGAGGTAAATAAACGCTTTGGCTATAAGATAGTATAACAACTAGGGTTGCACGGTATACCGGTATTAGTTTAGTACCGTGATACTAATGAATCATTTTCGGTACTATACCGCCTCTGAAAAGTAACATTGCTGGTTTACGAGCAGACTAGCATGTTCGGCAGCGCACAATCACAGAGTACTTACAAACAGACACAGTGTGTAGACAGAAAAGGGAGAACGGACGCATTTTGGCTTAAAAACTAACGATAAAGGTGAAGTTATAACACTGAAACGCCCTCAGGAAGAGGTGCTTTAAGACATGGCTAGCTAGTTAGCGGCTAAAGTCCAGACCCAGTCGGCAGTGTTTTAGCTACTTCTAAATCACTAATCCTCGCCTCCATGGCGACAAATAAAGTAAGTTTCTTACAAGTATCATCCCTGCAGGACGAGGAATAGCTAAACATGCTTCACCGTAGCTCCCCGCCATCAAAATGTAAACAAACAATTGGTGAATCGACACCTGACATCCACTGTAATGATACCAAGTACAGGAGCGTATCTAGTCGATACTACTATGATTACGTAAATATTTTTTGGCATCACAACATCTTATTTTGTTTTTTTTTAATTTATATTATTTTTATAAACTCAGGAAATATGTCCCTGGACACATGAGGCATTTGAATAGGACCAATGTATGATCCTGTAACGACTTGGTATCGGATTGATACCCACATTTGTGGTGTCATCCAAAACTAATGTAAAGTATTAAACAACAGAAGAATAAATGATTATTACATTTTAACAGAAGTGTAGATAGAACATGTTAAAAGAGAAAGTAAGCAGATGTTAACAGTAAATGAACAAGTAGATAAGTAATTAATTTTAATTTCCTTAATAATTTTGACAAAATAATAGAATGGAAAATGACACAATATGTTACTGCATATTTCAGCAGACTAAATTAGGAGCCTTTGTTTGTTTACTTACTACTAAAAGACAAGTTGTCTTGTATGTTCACTATTTTATTTAAGGACAAACTTGCAATAAGAAAAATGTGTTTAATGTACCCTAAGATTTTTTGTTAAAATAAAGCCAATAATGCAATTTTTTTGTGGTCCCATTTATTTAGAAAAGTACTGAAAAGTATCTAAATAATTTTGGTACTGGTACCAAAATATTGGTATCGGGACAACACTAATAACAACAAACTTCACATATGCATAAAATGCTTTGAAGTGACAAAGAGGCGAGGAATAGACATGTCTCCACACAGAGAGAAGTTTTAAGTCTTGACTAGACATGTCCGATAATATCGGCCGATAAATACTTTAAAATGTAATATCGGAAATTATCAGTATCTGTTTTTTTTGTTATCGGTATCGTTTTTTTGTTTTTGTTTTTTTTGTTTTTTTGTTTTTTATTAAATCAACATAAAAAACACAAGATTTACTTACAATTAGTGCACCAACCCAAAAAACCTCCCTCCCCCATTTACACTCTTTCACACTCATTCACACAAAAGGGTTGTTTCTTTGTGTTATTAATATTCTGGTTCCTACATTATATACCAATATATATCAATACAGTCTGCAAGGGATACAGTCCGTAAGCACACATGATTGTGCGTGCTGCTGGTCCAATAATAGTACTAACCTTTAACAGTTAGTTTTACTCATTTTCATTAATAACTAGTTTCTATGTAACTGTTTTTATATTGTTTTACTTTCTTTTTTATTCAAGAAAATGTTTTTAATTTATTTATCTTATTTTATTATTTAAAAAAAAAAAAAGAACCTTAGATTCACCATACCTGGTTGTCCAAATTAGGCATAATAATGTGTTAATTCCACAACTGTATATATCGGTTGATATCGGCATCGGTTGATATCGGTATCGGTAATTAAGAGTTGGACAATATCGGAATATCGGATATCGGCAAAAGCCATTATCGGACATCCCTAGTCTTGACACAAAGTTCCTCCATGATGTTTTTGTTTTTTTTGAGCAAGTTGGCTTTGTTTTTGTCTTGAGAAAACTTTTCTGTGCTCACAGTTTTCTGTGTGGAAGACGCTGGGGACAATTCAATACCTGCATGTCTCCATCCTCACTGTATTTGTTTGAAAAATGTCTGAAGACCTTTTGCTTGTATTTTCGACCTTTCCTTTGTTTGGAAACAAAGCTGCACCTTTTTAGTCTTGGACGAGGTGCAGACAGTAATTACCCCTATGTGGTATGGATTGTAACTAAATGGACGACAACGGGCTCCTACTTCTTCACGATGAGTAACTTTAAGCTATTGCCGCATGATGCCAAAAATAAATAAAAACACTCCCTTGGATAGTGTCCCAAAACAAAGCTGTCATCCGCAATGTCCCATCTCAGCACTGTGCCTCATTTGTAGGTCCCCTCCCCTCCTTTAGGACGCCACTTTGTTATAGCATCCTCCATGGGCCTCATTCTCACGCCTACACCTGCTTGCATCGCAGCACCTTGGGATGTTGTCGGAGTACGTTCATTTTCATATCCACATCCCAGCTGCAGCCAGAGAGGCAAAGGTACCGGGTATTTTGAAAACCTCCAGGGCGACTCTAATGATGGCTCGATCCCTTATAGTCAAAGGCTTTCACTGGGAGGGGTTCTTTTTGTATTTATAGCTTCTTCTATTGTTTTCATAGGTGCATTTCAGTCCCACATGTTACACCTGGAGATCCCATACTGAATGTCACACACAGGCCCTACTTTTTACATTACTTGTGCTTGTAAAATTTCCAGTGATGTTTTTTGAGATAGTATACTACAGTAGTACCCTAACGATCTGTGATGGAGCTTTTAACTCAAAACACTTGTATCTCAAATCAAAGTCGGACATTGAGATGAATTGAAATCAATGCTTGCACAATCAACACAAATAATCGGAGGATGCGGGCAGAACTGTGGACACTCTTGTGATTAGGATAACATCGGACTCTCTGCCCCGCAGGATGAATTTGAGGACCAGTTATAGACAATTTAGAGTGCAAAGCAAATTTTATTTTCACTCGCATACAAAACATTCTAACTTGGATTGTTTCCCTGGCTTCGAGACTCACCCAAAGGACTGTGAGGCGAAGACACAACAAACTCCCTTCTTGTCTCTAATGGACACACGCCTGTTGTTGTTGACTTTGGACTGACTAGCGGCTGCAAGAACACCAAGGCCGCGGAACAGAGACACGCTGCAGGCTTACACACACACACACATGCATCCACAAAAAATATACGCCACACACACATACCCCACCCCCCATCCAACGCCCTTGACGCGAAGCCCTTAGGGGTGATGGACGGCTGGGCAGCGCCTGAAGAGCTGCAGCCTTCCACCGTAGCACCCACTCCCTCCCCTCTGTTGCAAGTCTCGAGATGTATGTTGTAATATGTATATGTGCTTTGCTATGGAGTTTTTTCCCCACTCCAGACTGGGCCCCCTTAGGATGCCCTGTCTAGATTGTATTTTTATACTCATCCTCCCCCAGCGTTGACCTTTTTCCCATCTTTTACGGGGCGCCTTGTGGCGACCCATCAGCGTTCCTGTTCTGTAACCCTGTGCACTGTTTGTTTGTCTAATCTTGAACGGGTTTGTGCTGAAAACAAAGTTTTGTTGTACTTGTGCAATGACAAAAAAGACCTACCTACCTACTAGAGATGCGCGGTTTGCGGACACAACCGCGGAGTCCGCGGATAATCCGCGGGTCGGGCGGATGCATGACGAAAAAAATAGATCTTTAATAGATTCGGGCGGGTGGCGGTTGAACCAATTCGGAAATATATATACATAGTTAAATGTTGTTACCCACATACGAAAAACGAGCAGCACTCTTTGAAACGGGCAATTATTCATCAGACACTGCTGCAGCTGCCACGCCAAATTTCTTCCCCCCCTACAACCCCCCCCCCATTTACTTCCGGGGCTGCGTCCAATAAAGTCACAAAGTTGCCGGGGGTCCTTAACCGGCACGCGACTGTCCTGTTTCGCGCCTGTACAAAAAAAAACAATAATCGATTTCTTCAGATTCCAGCAGCTGTCAAAGACGAAGTATTCTTCCAGCGACGGGCAGTCAAAGCCGAAGTGCTATCGATCGCTGTCAATGACGTAAGAGGAAACATGACCACGGAAGTAAATGGGGGGGGGGGGAGGTTTTTGTAGGGGGAAGAAATTTGGCGTGACACAGCACACCACAACACAGCAGCAGAAGAAGAAAAAAATAAAAAGATGGCAACGCCGGCAGCAAACGTGGTACGCGACAAACTAAAAAAGGGAATACTAAAGACCAGGTAAAAAAAATAACAACAATAGTCAACACTTTCTTAATGGAAATGACAATAATATTATAATAATGATAAATAATATTATCACGCGTTAATATCTCTTAACCTCTAATGCGTGGCCAAGAGATATTAATGCGTGGCACGCATTGAATGTCTCTGCTGCATTGGATCAGTCTCCTTTCTTTAACAAGCAAAAGCTTTCTAACCTCACTAATGCCTTGCATCGTCTATATTAGATATATAACAACGGGTGGGTGGCGGTGGCGGGCGGTTGTGGTTTTGATAAAATGTTAGTTCGGGTGGATGGCGGGTGGATGACGACTTTTGTGATGCGGTTGCGGATAAAATAATTGCCTATCCGCGCATCTCTACTACCTACATACCACAAAACGCTTATCTCAAAACACTGACACTAAGTTAGGGCACTCTTAAGTTTAGGTACAGCTGTATATTGAGCCGATAAAAGACGACTGCTTTTTTTGGAAAAATCTTTTTCAAGGCCAAATAAAAATACAACTTTTTTTGTGACATGACTATTTGAATAGGATATGTATTTATTGTCATTGCACAAGTACAACGGAACTTTGTTTTCAGCACAAACCCGTTCAAGATGAGACAAAAAAACAGTATACAGGGTTACAGAACAGGAACGCTGATGGGTTGCCACCAGGCGCCCCGTAGAAGATGGGGAAAAAGGTAAAACGCTGGGGAAGGATGAGTAAAAAAATACAATCTAGACTTGGCTCCTAAGGGGGCCCAGTCTGGAGTGGGAAAAAACCTCCATAGCAAAGCACATATACATATTACAACATACATCTCGAGATATCTAGCAACAGAGGGAAGGGAGTGCGAGGTCATGGTGGTAAGGCCACAGTTCTCAGGCGCTGACCATCCTTTCATCACCCCTATGGGATTTGCGTCGGAGGCCTTGGATTGGGGGGGGGGGGGGGGGGGTGGGGTATGTATGTGTGTGGCGTATATTTTTGTGGATGCATGTTTGTGTGTAAGCCTGCAGTGTGTCTCTGTTCCGCGGCCTTGATGTTCGTGCAGTCGCTAGTCCAAAGTCAACAACAACAGGTGTTGCACTAAAAGCTTATCTGATCGTTATATTAACTTTATTAATTAACGAGAAAATGGACAAGAAAATGTAGCTCTATTTGCGTTATTTATTAACAAGTGCATCATTTATTTCAAAACACGGAGGCAATATTGTAAAACTGATAAGTAGCGCTGTTGAGGTCATTTTAAGTAACAGTATGGCAGTGTAACTCAAATACGTTTACACAAAACTGGACTGGCATTGGGAATACTGGGAGTTTTCCCAGTGGTCTGATCAACAAAGGGCCAATAGAAAGCCATCTGTTTATCTTTTGCTGCACCTTGCCTATGTAACTACGGTAACTCTCCTAAGCCGGCCCGGGGACACGCCACTGCAAACGCCGCACAAAAGAGACAGTTGTGTGTTTATATGTACATTTTTCATTCTCTGCACACATTTTCACCCTTCAATTGGCTTGTATGCCTCACTGCTTTCAGCATTTTTTTGCATTTTGTCGGTTTCAGTTTCACACACCAGCTACATCGGCTTGCTTCTTGCACAACAAACCTTCTTGCTGAGCATGACGTGCATGTATTCGTGGAACATAATGGCGGTGGTTTGTCAGCTTTTAATATATAATTTCCTGTGTCAGACTCATTCAGATGGCTTACATGAACCTGGCCCCAGTTGTCATTGGAAATATTAAAATAATAAATACATTTGTGGCTGTCCAAAATCTCACAATTTCTCCCAAAGTTTGTGCTGTCAAAAACTACATTTGTGCTCGTCGTCGCACTTTTGAATATCAATTTAAAATAAAAGCCACTTGGCCAACAATAAAGTCTAATAAACAAGCTTTGTTCTACCCCAACAACACTATGTGGTTCAGTGCAACAGCTTGAAGAGAAAAAAGAAAGACAACAAATACAATTGGTACCTCTAACTTAATAGACAAGATTAGAGCCTCACTGACAACTCAGTGTGCTGTCACTTTACTGCGCTGCCTTCAATAATTGGTGGTATTGTGCTGTGGTGAGATGACAAAATATTTCAGCCAGTATTTGTGTTGCTTGGTAACAAAGTGAGCAATTAAATAATGGTTCAGTGAGTATCCAAAAACAAGATAAGTTATCTCAAAATGTGAGGTTTCAAAATATAATTGTAAACATTTGTATTTGTTTATTTAAAGGACAATGCACATTAACATAACAAGATTAAAATGACACAATCAAAAGCAATTTATACTTATGCTAATATTAGAGCAATACATACAGAAAGAGCGAGTTACAAATCAGTAGGTCTGTGAATCATGATTGAATTCGATTCGATTCCTGATTCAAAATCCATACATTTCCAATAACATTTACATTCCTCCATAAAATATATAACAGCTCTGATAAATTTCTATATTACTTAAAACTGATTTTGTTCAATAAGATTATATTCAAACATTTAATAAGGTAAAATACAAATAAGGCAACTCTTCTCTTTTCTAAAGTAAGTCTGTACAACATACATCTACATTAACAATATGATTTGCCTGAGTGGCTGGACAGGATAGATTATATATATATATATATATATATATATATATATATATATATATATATATATATATATATATATATATATGTATATATATATATATGTATATATATATATATATATATATATATATATATATATATATATATATATATATATATATATATATATATATATATATATATATATATACATACACACTACCGTTCAAAAGTTTGGGGTCACATTGAAATGTCCTTATTTTTTAAGGAAAATCACTGTACTTTTCAGTGAAGATAACTTTAAACTAGTCTTAACTTTAAAGAAATACACTCTATACATTGCTAATGTGGTAAATGACTATTCTAGCTGCAAATGTCTGGTTTTTGGTGCAATATCTACATAGGTGTATAGAGGCCCATTTCCAGCAACTATCACTCCAGTGTTCTAATGGTACAATGTGTTTGCTCATTGGCTCAGAAGGCTAATTGATGTTTGGAAAACCCTTGTGCATTCATGTTCACACATCTGAAAACAGTTTAGCTCATTACAGAAGCTACAAAACTGACCTTCCTTTGAGCAGATTGAGTTTCTGGAGCATCACATTTGTGGGGTCAATTAAACGCTCAAAATGGCCAGAAAAAGAGAACTTTCATCTGAAACTCGACAGTCTATTCTTGTTCTTAGAAATGAAGGCTATTCCACAAAATTGTTTGGGTGACTCCAAACTTTTGAACGGTAGTGTGTGTGTATATATATATATATATATATATATATATATATATATATATATATATATATATATAGTACAGGCCAAAAGGTTTGACACACCTTCTCATTTCAATGCGTTTTCTTTATTTTCATGACTATTTACATTATAGATTGTCACTGAAAGCATCAAAACTATGACACCTGTGAAGTGAAAACCCTTTCAGGTGACTACCTCTTGAAGCTCGTCGAGAGAATGCCAAGAGTGTGCAAAACAGTAATCAGAGCAAAGGGTGGCTCTTTTGTCACTGGCCACAACATATATTTTTTAAATTACTTAAAAGGCTTTGACCTGCACATACACAACGTTTGTGCAAACGTAGAACAAAAAAACACCAGTGGTATTTTAATATTTCAAATAAAAAAAATAAAATAAAAAAATAAATAAATAAATAAATAAAAAATAATAATATTTCAAATGACAAGGGGCTCAGCTTCGAACAAGTATTCTGAAGGAATATTTTAATCTAATTTTGAATCTGGAACAAAAAGTCCAGGGCCGAAATGTTATTTTAGTCCATCCCTGGTTTCACACCAAGTAGCAACATTTTAAAGCACATGCTGAAGTAGATAAAGCTGCAAACCTATAATGGTACTACCATATTTTTTGGACTATAAGCCGCACTTAAAATCCTTTCATTTTCTCAAAACTCGACAGTGCGCCTGATAACCCGGTGCGCCAGTAGATGGCAGTCACACATAAGCGATACGTGCAGACTGCAATATGACTCAAGTAAACAACACCAAAATGTTATATGTTCCATTAAAAATATAGAACATTACACACGGCACTCAAAAATCTATCAAAATGTTTTAGTATGACTTTGGGAAGCTATGAAGCTACACCGCTTGATGGATTGTGCTGTGCTTCAACATACAAGCATTATCATGGTGTGTGTATAAGGTAAGACATATCTGGCGTTTTGTTTCGTAATATTATGCAAAAGAAACTTTTCTTACCTTCTGGTACCTGCTGATCTGTATTTGGGATCTGCATAAGTCCTGAAAATTTGCGCGTCTGCCTTTGTAGTCGGTGCCAACACCGTAGTCGATGAGCTTCTTCTTTTTCTCTATCTTCTTGTTATGTGACATTCATCCTCCGCTGTTGCCATTTCTAATATAAAGTAGTGTAAAGTTCTTACTTATATATGTCAGTAAATTCGCCATGAAAGCGCAAAAACATACGGGTGAAGTGAGTTTACATTATTCACCCAAGGAACTTTACTTATTAGGGAGTTCCAGTCGGACGTTTTTTCACGGAACACATTTCCGGCTTTGTTGTTGCACTAGTGAGCCACGGATAAGGAGATGCTGCTCCGTTATTGATTTAAGTAAATTCTGAATGTCATTAAAACAGTTAGCTCCATCTTTTGACACTTCTTCCACTCCCGTCCTTGCACGCTACACCGCTACAACAAAGATGACGGGGAGAAGACGCTGCCGAAGGTGAGCCATGTAAATAAGACTGCCCACAAAATGGTGCATCCGGAAGCGACCGTCAGAAAGCGGCTTGAAGATGATCTGTAAAACATAATATATGCAACATTTTGACCAAAGAACCACCGTTACATGTTATGTAGACCACAAGGAAGTGTTTTCCATTTAGAAAATAATAATAATAAAATGACCCCTTTAATGCGCCTTATAATTCGGTGCGCCTTTTGCTCATCGGCAGTGCGATTTATTATCCGGTGCGCTCTATGGTCCGGAAAATACGGTAAATGTTAAATGCAGCTAATCTTGTGGAATTATTTTTAAAAAAACTACACAAGGCATTCATTAATTTGTTATTTGTTTTCGTAGATAGTGAATCTGTAAAGTAACAGACACTATTCGGTTAACTAAATCGGGGGGTATTTTAAAACTATTTAACTATTTAAAAGCTTTGCTTTTCGGCCCACGAAACATGGCCCCATCGGGCCCAATATCCGCTGCCTTCCTGGGAACATGGTCCAAGCTCTCCCGGTGGTGGGAATTGAAACACTTTCTGAATGGATCCTCTGCCAGGCATTCCTAGCAGATACTCACATAACGTTTGGGCTTGCTAGGTCTGACCGGTATCCTCCCCCACCATTGGAGCAAACTCATTACCAGGTGCTCAACGTTTGACAGATCCGCCCCTCTCTTCATCCAAATGTACAAGACATAAGACCGCAAGTCAGACGACAAGACCATGAAGTCAATTGTCAAATTACTACAATCTTGTCCACCAGATTAAACCCCAATGTACAGGCACTAAAACAGAGCAACACATTTCCCCCCCAATTGCCGCTGCCTGTTATTGTTGGCAACGCCAGAGTGAAAGAGGATCCAAACACTCTTGAAATGACTGATATCAGTGAGAGCCTTTCTCAAACTCTGGCACCACCTCTGGCTCCTTACTTCCCCAAGAGATAGGTTGCATTCCAAAAGGTCCCTGTTTTCGCCTGCCACCTATCTCATGCTGCACCCGACCTCTAAGACCCCACCTTTGAGTAGTGAGCCCATTGAATTGTGAACCCACAATGCCTCTTTGGGCAGCCATAGGGGCAGGCCTGGCCAACAGGCGCTTGCCAACAGATGCTCGCCATGGAGCCCGACCCCCCAGGATTGGCTCCAATGGAGAACCCTGTTGACGCTAGGGATGTAAATCTCTTTGTGATGGATGATTCGATTCGCATTGCAATACACGGGATACGATGCGATTAAAAGACTATTTATATACAAAACAGAACGATTTGATTTAGTGTATGAACGGTTCATTAAGATTCGATACGGTGACTGAATGATTTGATTCTATCATTAACATTTGTTGAAGGACACATTATTTTTTACACCACAAAACAACAAAATCATTCCTTCCTGTCTGTACGCTCCTCATGTTAAGAGGATTAATAGTTAGGACCTTGGCACCAAGTGCTCAGATCTGTCCAAGCCTACTCTGTGAGCATGAACTGATGAAAACTACAGATGAGAGGCCAAATGTCTTCTAAGACAACTGATCAGATGAATGCCATGAGCAGGGGTCCCCAAACTACGGCCCGCGGGCCTGATACGGCCCCCCAGCGTCCAAAATCCGGCCCGCGGGAAGTCCCAAGTTAAAAAAAACCAAAAAAAACACCTTTTTTTATTTATTTATTTTTTTTATTATTTTTTAATTTTTTATTTGTCCTTACTAGTCCATTTTCTACCGTCTCCTAGCCAATCAGGCAAATCATATTGTCTAAAAATGCATTTGACCATCGATAACGTGACATGCAGCAAGTGCACTCTTTAAGTCAATTAGTGCGCGAGGAATATATATGTATGAATACACACATATATATATATATATATATATATATATATATATATATATATATATATATATATATATATATATATAGACACATATACATATATACACATATACATATATATATATATATACATATATATATATATATATACATATATACACATATACATATATATATACATACATACACATAAACATATACATAGTTGCATGGACATATACATATACATAGACATATACATATATACACACACATATATACACATTTACATATACATATACATATGTATATACATATATACACATAAGCATATATATATATATATATATATATATATATATATATATATATATATATATATATATATGTATATATATATATATATATATATATATATATATATATATATATATATATATATATATATATATATATATATATATATATACATATACATACATGGACATATATATATATATATATATATACATATATACACATATACATATGTATATACATATATACACATAATCATATATATATATACATGGACATATACATATACATAGACATATACATATATACACACACATATATACACATTTACATATACATATACATATGTATATACATATATACACATAAACATATATATATATATATATATATATGTTTATGTGTATATATGTATATACATATGTATATGTATATGTAAATGTGTATATATGTGTGTGTATATATGTATATGTCTATGTATATGTCCATGTATATATATATATATATATATATATATATATATATATATATATATATATATATATATATATATATATATATATATATATATATATATATATATATATATATATATACATGGACATATACATAGACATATACATATATACACACACATATATACACATTTACATATACATATACATATATACACACACACACACACACACACATTTACATATAATATATATATATATATATATATATATATATATATATATATATATATATATATATATATATATATATATATATATATATATATATATATATATATATATATATATATATATATATATATATATATATATAGCGCGGCCCCCAGCCAAATTGTTTTACCCCAATGCGGCCCCGGAGTCAAAAAGTTTGGGGACCCCTGGCCATGAGAATAACCATAACCTCATCTATGAGAACAGCCATAGGTGCATTCATCTTCAAATTCATTCTATAAAAGAGACATGCTTGAATTTTTTTCAAATTTGTAAAACCCAACAAACATCCCCAAAGATGTTAAAATAAGGTAAAAAGGAAAACATGGCAAATATATTTATTTTCCACGTGTCAAGTCGGTGTCGTCACAGACGCCAAAGAGTTCTAACCAATGGCTTGACTGGGGTGCGGTACTCCTGGGACAAGGAGGAAAAGTGAGGTCTGTTGTGGAGGTTTTAAAAGTTGTTTAAAATATTGCCGGAAAAGCGAGCGGGACATGGAGATTGAGCCCGTTGTACAAGAATGTTGCATTTTGTGAAATAAAGAAAGACAAACTGGGAATCTATCTGAGCCTCCGTTACTTGGGATGTTACAATATTGACGGACGGCACAGCACGGAGGCGGTCCGCGATGTTGACGTTACGTATCATGTGGGTAATTATTTGCTAGTGTCTCTTTTTTTTTTGTCCTGTCCAGCCACTCAGGCAAATCATATTGTTAATGGATATGCTGCTGTACAGACTTACCTTACAAAAGAGAAGCGCGGGATACTTTTATCGTTGCCTTATTTGTATTTGACTTTATTAAATGGATTTATTCAATATTTGGCGCAGCCGGACTGGAGCAGGAGGGGATAGAAAAAAAGATGTCAATGATGTCATTTATCATTAGGGGTCTTTTGAACTTTACTTTGTATGATAAGAAAAGGAAATTAAAAATGCATGTTTTTTTTGGGTTTTTTTTAATCAATCCAACAAAACAATACACAACAATACCATAATAATGCAATTCCAATTCCAAAACCAAACCCGACCCAGCAACACCCAGAATAGCAATAAACAGAGCAACTGAGAGGAGACACAAACATGACACAAAACAATCCAAAAGCAGTCAAACAAAAATGAATATTATCAACAACAGCATCAATATTAGTAACCATTTCAACATAGTAGTGATTAAAAATCCCTCATTGACATCATCATCACAGACATCCATAAAAAAAAAAACATAAAAAAAAAAAAAGAACAACAGTGTCACAGTAGCTAACACTTGCATCGCAGCTCATAAGCTTGACAACACACTGCGTCCAATATTTTCCACAAAGATAAAATAAGTCCTATTTTTGGTTAATTTAATAGTTCAAACAAATTTAAATAATGGATCCCATATTCCAATATATAAAAGACATGTTGTTGTTTTGACGGCTGGACAAAACGTATTCCCTCTTTGGCCTCGTGACGCTCGTCCTTGGAGTGTGAACCGCATTCCGGTGTCTCTAATCGGTTGTAAAGTGCTGCAGGTGTGGGACATTAGCAACAGAGTGCAGCCTGTCTCGTGTCCTCCTCGTTGCCAAAAGGACAAAAGCCTTTTTCTTGCACACTTTTGTGGCAGCCAGCATCCCGCCTTCATGCAATTCAATGCTGTGCATAACTTTTTCCCTTCACACCAAGCTCTACTGCAGGATAACATAAATGTAAAACATTTTTATGGTAAAACCCTCCTTCCTTTCCGCCCGCCTGCTCCCTGAACTCAGCATGCATTGGCATGTGGCATCTCCTTAAATGGCAAGCGGAGGGCTTTTTACCGCGACTTCCGCCAATGTATGGATCTCCCCACATATTAAAAATGCTTTATGTGCAGATACAAGCAACACTATTCACATCATTATGTGTGCAACACATTTTTTTTTGAAACACAAATTGTCCTCACTAGTGCTGGAGCGATGTGTTTGGCAAAATGAGGGTTTTTGTTTTTCCTCAGGGGAGCAAACGTGTGCACGCTTTTACACTGTGCAACGTCGTCTCCTGCCCTTTTACTTTTGTGTTATCATTAGGATTCTACCTGCCTTACACATGTAGCCAATTATAGCAGCATTTATGCTTTGTGGCTCTATTTGGATGTGCGACTCCTCGCCTCGCCGACCGCTTCTCGCGGGATACCGCTTTCCGCCGGTTGCCATGGGCGACCAGATGGCTAATTGAGCACTCTGTCATGTCACCTCCCTTCACTGGGGACGCAGCCAATCAGCGTCGGCCAGACTCTTCCTCTGACAAGCCTGCAGACATGACAGTCCCATCTTAGGCGGGTCCAGCTTTAGGAGCCCTCGGGGGCTGTTTGGAAGACACAGACAGGGAGGCTATTACCACACATGTAGCGCAAGGCCAATGGCTTGTTTACATTCTACTCACTGGACATGAATGTTTGCATGAAGAACCGCATGGATTTGCGATATTATGTACCATAAGTCAGAGGTGTCAAACTCAAGGCCCGGGGGGCCACATCTGGCCCGCGACATCATTTTATTTGGCCCTTAATATTTTCTCACTAAATATAATTGATTTCTTTCATTTTGACATAAAAAAATATATGTACTGATTGAAATTGCATACCTTTTAAAGGCCTACTGAAACCCACTACTACCGACCACGCAGTCTGATAGTTTATATATCAATGATGAAATCTTAACATTATAACACATGCCAATACGGCCGGGTTAACTTATAAAGTGACATTTTAAATTTGCCGCTAAACTTCCGGTTCGAAACGCCTCTGAGGATGACGTATGCGCGTGACGTAGCCCGGCGAACACGGGTATTATCCTTCCACATTGAAGCTAATACGAAAAAGCTCTGTTTTCATTTCATAATTCCACAGTATTCTGGACATCTGTGTTCGTGAATCTGTTGCAATCATGTTCATTGCATTATGGAGAAGGAAGCTGAGCAAGCAAAGAAGAAAGTTGTCGGTGCGAAATGGACGTATTTTTCGAACGTAGTCAGCAACAACAGTACACAGCCGGCGCTTCTTTGTTTACATTCCCGAAAGATGCAGTCAAGATGGAAGAACTCGGATAACAGAGACTCTAACCAGGAGGACTTTTGACTTCGATACACAGACGCCTGTAGAGACCTGGGACAACACAGACTCTTACCAGGATTACTTTGATTTGGATGACAAAGACGCAGACGTGCTACTGTGAGTATGCAGCTTTGGCTTCTAAACATTTGATCGCTTGACCGTATGTGCGCAACTTTTTTTTGCGTATGTACGTAATTTTTTAAAAATATATAAGCTTTATGAACCTTGGGTTAGGTGAACGGTCTTTTGGGCTGAGTGATTGTGTGTGTTGATCAGGTGTTTGAATTGTATTGGCGTGTTCTATGGAGCTAGGAGCTAGCATAGGAGCTAGGAGCTAGCATAACAAACACGCAGGTGTTTTTATGCAGGATTAATTTGTGGCATATTAAATATAAGCCTGGTTGTGTTGTGGCTAATAGAGTATATATATGTCTTGTGTTTATTTACTGTTGTAGTCATTCCCAGCTGAATATCAGGTACCGTGAGTATGCAGCCTTGGCTGCTAAACATTTGATAGCTTGACCGTATGTGCGCGTCACGTACGTAACTTTTTAAAAATATATAAGCTTTATGAACCTTGGGTTAGGTGAACGGTCTTTTGGGCTGAGTGATTGTGTGTGTTGATCAGGTGTTTGAATTGTATTGGCGTGTTCTATGGAGCTAGGAGCTAGCAGAGGAGCTAGGAGCTAGCGTAACAAACACACAGGTGTTTTTATGCAGGATTAATTTGTGGCATATTAAATATAAGCCTGGTTGTGTTGTGGCTAATAGAGTATATATATGTCTTGTGTTTATTTACTGTTGTAGTCATTCCCAGCTGAATATCAGGTCACCCCCGGCTCTCACAGCATCTGACCTATCTGAATAGCTTCAACTCCCCACTAGTCCTTCACTTGCACTTTACTCATCCACAAATCTTTCATCCTCGCTCAAATTAATGGGGAAATTGTCGCTTTCTCGGTCCGAATCTCTCTCACTTCATGCGGCCATCATTGTAAACAATAGGGAACTTTGCGTATATGTTCAACTGACTACGTCACGCTACTTCCGGTAGGGGCAAGCCTTTTTTTTATCAGATACCAAAAGTTGCAATCTTTATCGTCGTTGTTCTATACTAAATCCTTTCAGCAAAAATATGGCAATATCGCGAAATGATCAAGTATGACACATAGAATAGATCTGCTATCCCCGTTTAAATAAAAAAAATTCATTTCAGTAGGCCTTTAAACTTTAATAGTATCCAATATTGCAACAAATATTACAGTATATTAGGACTGTACGGTATAGCAGTATTAGTATAGTACCGCGATACTAATGAATCATAAACGGTACTATACTGGCTCTGAAAAGTCCGCCAATAGCACCGTGCTCACCGGCATCACAATGTAAACAAACGCCATAGGTGGATCTACACCTGACATCCACTGTAATGATACCGAGTACAGGAGCGTATCTACTGGATACTACTATGATTACGTCAATATTTATTGGCATCAGAACATCTTCTCTCGTTTTTTAAAGATGTATGTTATGTTTATAAACTCAGAAAATATGCCTGGACACATGAGGACTTTGAATATGACCAATGTATGATTCTGTAACTACTTGGTATCGGATTGATGCCTAAATTTGTGGTGTCATCCAAAACTAATCTAAAATATCAAACAGAAGACTAAGTGATTATTACATTTTAACAGAAGTGTGGATAGAACATGTTAAAAGAGAAAGTGAGCAGATTAACATAAATGAACAAGTAGATTAATAATTCATTTTCTACCACTTGTCCTTACACATTTTGACAAAATAATAGAAGGAAAATGACACAATATGTTACTGCATATGTCAGCAGACTAATTAGGAGCCTTTGTTTGCTTACTTACTACTAAAAGACAAGTTCTCTTGTATGTTCACTATTTCATTTAAGGACAAACTTGCAATAAGAAACATATGTTTAATGTACCCTAAGATTTTTTGTCGAAATAAAGCCAATAATGCAATTTTTTGTGGTCCCCTATATTTACAAAAGTACCGAAAACTATCGAAATAATTTTGGTACCGGTACCAAAATGTTGGTATCGGGACAACACTACAGTACATTATCATACTTTCCACCCCATGTTTTTGTTTAAATAAAAATAAATAAAATTACTTCACTTTACAGCAAACTACCCATCAAATTGATACAAATGACAATAAATGTTATGTTGTTCTTTACAGCACATTACTGTAAATTGAAAAAAACTACTACTGTTTTTTTGCATAAAAATTCTGTTGACTGACCTGCTAATTTTTAACTGTAAAATCTACGGTTGTTGTTTTTAACAGTGTATCACTGTACATGGAAAAACGGTGCATTTGTTTTTACGGTAGAAAAACTGGCAGCTAAGTTGCCAGAATATGAAAATAAATTGTACTGTTTTTCCATTCACAATATAATGTTGTAAAGACTAATGTAAGTTTAACACAAATATTCTGGCAACTCAGCTGCCAGGTTTCTCCGTAAACCCCCCACCCTCCCCCCAAAAAAACAAAAACAGTGATACTGTTTTTCCATTTACCGTAAAATGTTGTAAAAACAAAAAACACTATATTTTACAGTAAAATGTAAAGTTTTGACTGTAAAATCTACAGTCTACTTAAATATATATATGTAATTGATAATGAAATCCAGAGACAAATTCATACATTCTTCGCTGTTTCAATGGCAGCCATAACTGCGATGTGGTCCTCAATGAAAACGAGTTTGACATCCCTGCCATAAGTAGATGAAACATACAATACTGCCGTAGATGTATGTTTGCATTCTTGCTGTGGCAGCTTCAATGTAATGATGAAAGCAGAAAAAAATGGAGCAAAAAATTTATCAAATTGAAAAAAGTGTCCCTTTTGAAAAGCTGCTATCTTTTTTTAATTAACAAAAAAAAACAAAAACGTATTAATGTTTGTTTAGTTGGTTTTTTTTTTAAAAGAAAAAACAGAACATTTAAACAAATAAGCTGAATAACCTTTTAATGAACAATGTTATAAATAATTGATTAGGATGATTTTAATACATTACTTTAATTTGTCAACTTAATTGGATATAATTAGTGTAGATTCCCAGGGTGTCCACATTGTGCCAAAACCCGAGAGATACCTTCCATAATAAGCCTTTTTACACAAATTTAACAAAAGTAATTAAAAAAAAATACATGCACGAAATACAAATATAATGATTAAGTTGTATTAGGGTGGGAAGAATTACCATGAATGGCGTCAAGGGTCAGAGAAAATTAAAATAGGCAGAAATATTCATTAGTAGCCGCACAGTTAAAAAGAGGAAGCAGTGGCCTACTACAATGTACGTGGAATTAAATTATGGAATGGATTAAGCAAAGAAATCAAACAATGTACTAATATGATCCACTTCAAGAAACTCTTCAAACTTAAAGTGTTTACAAAGTACAAAGAAGAAGAAGAACCATGATAAACATTCTGAATTTATTTCATCCATCCATTCATTTTCAAGATAATCTTACTCATCTCACCATATGAAATATAACTTACTTCACCAATTATTATTTATAATATGTTATTGTTTTTACTTATGGAGTATATTGTGAATAAATTGAGAACAGGAAGTGAACAAAAGTTTTAGCAACTGCTTTGTAAAAGAAAAGGGGTAGGATTAAATAAGCTCTGCTTCTTCCTACTCCTTTTCGAACATGTTGAAAAGAGAAACTGGAAATTGTGATGTATCATCTTGTATGCATGCATGTTCCAAATAAACTTAAACTCAAACTCAATGTACTGTCAGGAGGTCCTGGACAAGGTATAGACCTTGGACAGGGCATTTGATTAGTAGAGCCCCTGGATTAGACGTGAATAAAAACAAACAAACCTGAAAATATACATCTGAAAATTATTGTCATTATCCACCATTCACAAACAGGGAGAGTTTGTAACTTATACTGTGATGGTTTAGGGACAAGCGGTAGAAAATGGATGGATGGATGGGTTTGACACCGCTGTAACATTTGCTACGCCAACTCTCAGTGGGGATATGGTTTATGGTTAGACTTAGACTTAGACAAACTTTATTAATCCACAAGGGAAATTGTTCCACTCAGTAGCTCAGTTTCAAATGGAAAGGGTAAGGATGCAAAGTATAATGCAGGTACTAAGTAGACTAAAAACGCACCATATTAGCAATATAAAATATAACCAATATGTATTATTTACATATTATATATACCGGTACAGTATATCATATATTATTATATTATATTATATTTTTAATAATATATACAATATATAACACATCCCAATTACCATGTACAATATTACAGTATATGTAACAACTGCAGCAAAAAAAAATAGAGAGCATATCCAGCAGAAAATATACATTATAAACAAAGAGAGGTAGCCATCATAGAAGCGGTCAGGTAATAGACAGATATCATCTATTGCTGTATGGCGAGTGATTATACAGCTGGATGGAGTGCGGAATGAAGGAGTTCTTGAATCGAACACTTTGGGAACGAAGCTGAAGGAGCCTGTTGGAGTATGAGCTCCACTGTCCCTCGATTGTCTGGTGGAGTGGGTGGGCAGGATTGTCCATGATGGCAAGTAGTCTGTCCAGTGTCCTCCTGTCCCTCACTGACACAAACGCCTCCAACTGTGTGCCAATAGTTTGGTTTTAAGTCGGTTTTAAGTCCCTTTTGCTGGTGCTGCTCTCCCAACAAACCACTGCAAAGTACAGGGCACTGGCCACTACAGACTGAAAAAAGATCTCCAACAGCTTGCTGCACACATTGAAGGACCTAAGCTTCCTCAGGAAAAAGAGTCTGCTCATGCCCTTCTTGTATACACCTTTGCTGTTGTCCTTCCAGTCCAGTCTGCTGTTCAAGTGGACTCCCAGGTACTTGTACTGCCCCACTGGTGATGGGTCAAATGCAGAGGGTAATTTCACCACACCTAGTGTGTGTGTGACAATCATTGGTACTTTAACTTTTTAACTTTAACTACTGCCACCTCCCGGCCCTGGATTTTGATGGGCTCCACAGGGGTCATTTTCTTCCTGAAAGTTTCATGAAAGGTTGAAGTTTATTTCAAACATGCATACAGTTACAATTACAGATGTCGAATAATGGCTTTTTTGCCGATATCCGATATTCTGATATTGTCCAACTCTTAATTACCGATTCCGATATCAACCAATACCGATATATACAGTCGTGGAGTTAATACATTATTATGCCTAATTTTGTTGTGATGCCCCGCTGGATGCATTAAACAATGTAACAAGGTTTTCCAAAATAAATCAACTCAAGTTATGGGAAAAAATGCCAACATGGCACTGCCATATTTATTATTGAAGTCACAAAGTGCATAATTTTTGTAACATGCCTCAAAACAGCAGCTTGGAATTTGGGACAGGAGGGGGGCAGGGTTGAGGTGGGGGGGGGGGGGGTACCGGAGGGTGGAAATTGTAGCATCCCGGAAGAGATAGTGCTGCAAGGGGTTCTGGGTATTTGTTCTGTTGTGTTTATGTTGTGTTACAGTGCGGATGTTCTCCCGAAATGGGTTTGTCATTCTTGTTTGGTGTGGGTTCACAGTGTGGCACATATTTGTAACAGTGTTAAAGTTGTTTATACGGCCACCCTCAGTGTGACCTGTATGGCTGTTGACCAAGTATGCCTTGCATTCACTTGTGTGTGTGTAAAAGATGTAGATATTATGTGATTGGGCCGGCACGCAAAGGCAGTGCCTTTAAGGTTTATTGGCGCTCTGTACTTCTCTCTATGTCCGTGTACACAGCTGCGTTTTAAAAAGTCATACATTTTACTTTTTGAAACAGATACCGATAATTTCCGAAATCACATTTTAAAGCATTTATCGGCTGCCGATATTATCGGACATCCCTAGTTACAATATGATGCATCACATGTTTTCAGTTTCTCATTGCAACATCTTCAAAAAGGACTAGGAAAAAGCAGATACTCTTTATTCCCACCCCTCTTTCATTTTATAGCAATTACTTACATGTGTATTCACTTTATGTTCTCCATTTATACACAATTTACTACACAATTAATACACTTCTCAATAAATAGTAAAATAAGTAGAAAATCACATGAGATGAATAAGGTTGTCCCCCCCCCCCCAAGTAGAAAATGTTTGTCAGGATTCTTCTTTGTACTTTGTAAACACCCAAATTTCTGCTCGCAACTAAAAGCAAAAAAAGATCAGAGAGGAGGCTCATATGTAGGGATTAGACATGTCCGATAATATCGGACTGCCGATATTATCGGCCGATAAATGCTGTAAGATGTAATATCGGAAATTATCGGTATCGGTTTCAAAAAGTAAAATTTATGACTTTTTAAAACGCCGCTGTGTACACGGACGTAGGGATAAGTACAGAGCGCCAATAAACCTTAAAGGCACAGTGCCATGTTGGCATTTTTTTCCATAACTTGACTTGATTTATTTTGGAAAACCTTGTTACATTGTTTAATGCATCCAGCGGGGCATCACAACAAAATTAGGCATAATAATTTGTTAATTCCACGACTGTATATATCGGTATAGGTTGATATCGGAATCGGTAATTAAGAGTTGGTCAATATCGGATATCGGCAAAAAAGCCATTATCGGACATCTCTAGTAGGGATGTAACGATATGAACATTTCTTATCATTCTCATCGCAGTATTGTTGAATGCTCGAAGAAGTACTCATACACTCACTCATTTCACTAAGTTTTTTTTCTTTAAATAACTAAAATAAATTGATTGATTGATTGATTGAGACGTTTATTGACATCTTAAACAATTGAATCCATGTAATGCTTTAAAAAGGCAAATGGATGGCACAAAAAGCCAAAAGGCTTGTTTCCATTGTGGTCCATTAAATATTCATCACATTTGATACATTCAATAATAAAAGATATATAACCTGTAACATGTATATAAAAATTACGTTAAAAAAATGTATAAATTATGTACATATACACAGTATACATGTCAGGTGATTTGAAAAACAATACTGTATATATAACAAAATGGGAGGGGGCGTATATACAATATGCACATGCTGTTTGTTATGCTTCACTGATACTTTGTTTTAAATATTAGTTTGTACTGTAGCAGGTTTATTTACGTAAATGAAAAGTGTGTAACAAATAAAATCTATTATTTTTTATTTCTGGCGTTGTGTCATCCCACTCTGTTTAGCGGTCCCTGAATGTACGTAAAAATACCTCCTGTGGTACATTTTTAGTCTACTTTATACCTGCATTATCCTTTCCCTCCTTACCCTTTCCATCCTTTGTAACTGAGCTACTGTGTGGAACAATTTCCTTTTGGATCAATAAAGTTTGTCTTAGTACAAGTCTAATCCTCGATCACTCGTTCAATGTGCACAATTGTATAGCTTAGTCGCTCCGACGTACTTTTGTTTGTATACATCCAGGTTGGGGTCTGTTCTTTCTTAATGTGGAAAGACGTTAGTATTTTTTGTTTTCATGGCTTGTGCCAGTCAGTCCGTTGCGTCGATCAAAGTGCAGTTATCAGTCACGTTTTTTCGGTAATTTTAATTTCAAACGGCAATGCTAACCGTCGGACGTTTTGACCGCGGTTATCATTATTACCGCTTATCGTTACGTCCTTACTTAGATGTAAAAATGTAAACCAAGATACTGCGTGTGCTTGATCCTGCTCCTGTGTGGAGCCATCAGCATAAGCTACACTGGCTCGCTTCTCCCCCTCCAAGCCCTCCTGCTAAGTGTTCAGGATTCATGAAATAATTGCTGGCATAATCATTGATTTCTGTTAGTGTGATGACGAGTCCTGGTGGTATTTTGAAACTGTGTGTTGTGCAGTGAAATCTGTAGTAGTAAATCCACTAAAATGTGCTGTTCTGGGAGGAAACACGTGTTAGATTTTCTTTATAAACGTCGTATATTCACTAGTAGAATATAATAGAATAGAATAGGACTTTATTGTTATTATATGTGCATATAACGAGATCAAGGACTCCAATTTAAGGTGCGGTAGTGGGAACAAATATGGGATAACAATTAATTACACAAGAGGTAATAAAGATAAAACTAAGAATTGAAATAAACAGACTACTATCCAATAAAAATAGTAAGCAATCCTGTACAATATACAAAACACTATACAAAATACTGTACAATATACAGAGCAAGACAAGAGTACCGTAGTAATAAATAACAATCAGTGTCGGAACTAAAGGACTAAACTAAACTAGAACTAAACTAAAGGAGTTTTCATCAATTTTTGTTGTATGTAACTCTCTATTGTTTGCTGCTGCTGTCATATATACTGTATATACTGTAATATTTTACATGGTCATTGGTTTATATTGTATATATGTTATAGACATAATATAATAAATCTGTATATAAATTATTCTGTACACATATTATGTATATATTCGTATATATGTTGGATTTTTTTTATAGCTATATTAGTCTATTTGTACCTGCATTGTCCTTCCCATCCTTACACTTTCCATCATTGTAACTGAGCTACTGTGTTGAACAATTTCCCTTGTGGATCATTAAAGTTTGTCTAAGTCTAAGTCTAATGCAGTGGCGGGCCGTGCGTTTCCCACCTAGGCCTTCAGTGATGTCCGACTTCAATGATTACCTCGCAAATTACCATCATTTATGTCCCCACATGACCATTGCTGGAGAAATACTATACTGAAACACACTTACGCCCTACTGTGCATTGAATCACATCAACAGTGTACAAAACGGGTTATTTTCTGGCGCATTTAAAAATCAGTTAAAACGCATCATCAATGACAACATATCTTATGTGGTACTGTCAAAATTAAAATGGAAAAAAAACATATTAAAAGTGATAAAATACAATATTTGAACTCACTATTCGAGCCAGTGGTACCCCTCGTCGACGGCTGCGCTAGCTTCCGGGGTTGGTCGACATCGCCTCACAAGATGTAGTTTCTCTTTAAATATCCTTCTTGAAATTGGTCTTGCTAATATATAGTTGCATTTGATGGGTAAATAATGGTGTTTGGTTGAAGATGTCAAGAAAAGATTTCCCTCTGTCCGACCATTGACATTTGTAACAATCCTGTTTGTTTTGAACACACGTGAATGAAGTCCATACTTAGTCAACAGCCATACATGTCACACCAAGGGTGGCCGTATGAACAATGGCAACACTGTCATAAACATGTGCCATATAGTGAAATCACACTAAACAACAATGACAAACACATTTCGGGAGAATATTTGCACGGCAACACAGCATAAACACAACAGAACAAATTCCCAGAATTCCTTGCAGCACAAGCTCTTCCGGGACGCTACAATATATCTGCCACCTAATCAACGTTTTGTTCTCCTTCTCTGCTATCCCGGTCTGGCTACGGCGCAACACTACCCGCTTTTTGCTAAATTGAAACTTGTGAATGTATACTCGGTTTGGAATGACAAGTGAGTATCCAATCACAGTCTCGTTAACATCAGGCGACTTAGATAGTCTACTGTCAACAACTTGTGATCTGTTTGGCCATCGCAACTGTCTCTCAACTCTATGTGTTCTCAAATTCATCCGCTAACGGTCCCGGTGAGTATCCAATCACAGGAGGCAAGGCAAGGCAAGGCAACTTTATTTGTATAGCACTTTTCATACACAAGGCAGACTCAAAGTGCTTCACAGACAACAAAGTGATATGAAAGAAAATAAAAGCAAAAGTAAAATGCAGACAATAAAAATAAAAACAGTGCGGACGTTAAAAGTTAAAAGATTAAAAGATTAAAAGATTTAGCTGAAAGCTAAGGTGAACATAAAAGTTTTCAGTCTAGTTTTAAAAGTAGTCAGAGTTGGGGAAAGTCTGACATCTTCAGGAAGTTTATTCCAGCTATTTGTTGCATAGTGACTGAATGATGCTCTCCCTTGATTTGAGTTTACTCTTGGAACCGCTAACAGATTGGTCTCAGAAGATCTTAGTGATCTAGAGGGCTTATATAGTGGGAGCATATCAGTGATATACTTGGGCCCTAGACCATGTAGTGATTTATATGTGAGCAGGAGGATTTTGAAATCAATTCTCTGATGTACAGGGAGCCAATGTAAGGATTTAAGAATTTGTGTAATGTGTTCACATTTTTTGGTCTTTGTTAGAACTCTAGCAGCAGCGTTCTGAACAAGCTGTAGCTGCCTGACAGTTTTTTTTGGGAAGACCTGCAAGGAGACCATTACAATAGTCTAGCCTACTGGTAATAAAGGCATGTACAAGTTTTTCTAAGTCTTGAGCTGACATGAGCCCTCTAAGTCTTGTTACATTTTTGAGGTGATAGTAGGCCGATTTTGTTACTGATTTAATGTGACTGTCGAAATGTAAATCAAAATCTAAAATAACCCCAGGATTTCTGGCTTTATTTGAGGTTTTCAGGGACAGTGATTGAAAGTGTTGGATGACTTTAAACCTTTCTTTTTTAGCACCAAAAACAATTATCTCAGTTTTTTCATGAAGCGTAAATGTCACGTTCAACGTGAGGCCATCTAGAAGGCCTTACCGACAACGACTCATGATCTGATTGGCTATCGCAACTGTCTATCAACTGTATGTACCCGTTGACTTGCAGTGCATGGACGCCCGCATTGTTGATTCTGAAGGCCTCCGGCAGATTTAGTACAGCATGGCAACATAAGCTAGCTGAATTCTGATTGGATACAAACTAAAACTAAAAATAACAGCACTGGAGCATAATATGACATGAAGAGAATATGAATACTTTTAGATATTTAGGGAGAGTAAATTGAAAAATAATTTTATCTTTACAGTGTTTCCCATAAACTGCCAAGATACCTGTGGCGGTGGGGGCTTGGCTATGGGTGTGGCTATGGGCGTGGTCACCATGACATCATCGAGTAATTTGCATAATTTACTACAATGATATGATTTTCTCTAAAAAGGCTCAAAAAATGTATACTTACTAATGAATAATAACAGTTTTGTTTTAAACGTCCATCCATCCATCCATTTTACAATATAATTACAACACTTTATGTACATATTTATATACAGATTTGAACAATAAGTTATTCACTGAAATATATTTATTAATTGTGGTTCTTACAAAAAATACATCTTATAAAAATATAAAAGCTAAAATGTCTCTTAAAGCTCTGCCCCTTTAATTAGTGCATACTAAATAATTTAACTTTAGCCTACTACTACAACCATATTATTTACCAGTAACATAAAGTGAAACAGAGGCATAGGTGTCCTGCCACAGTCAGTAACAAATAAACAGAAAACAGTAGTGGTGGTAGATAGACACAAAGCTTCATCAAACATCTGATCCACTGAACAGAGAGCTCCAAAAATCTTGATCCTACACTTCTCTTTTGTAAAGTAAATCTGAACAGCCGATATGGGCATCTACATCAACTATATGATTTGCCTGAGAAGCTTGACAGGACACAAAAAAAATAAAATAAAATAAAATAAATAAAAACAAAAAAAATCAAAAATTTTGTGGCGGCCTTAATTCTTTCGTGGCGGGCCGCCACAAATAAATGAATGTGTGGGAAACACTGCTTTAATTATGATCAGGATTTCTGGTTATGTTAACTTTAACTTTAACACCACTGATGTAATTTGTCGCCGGCCCTCAGTCAGGGTCGATGACATTGCCATCACAGAAGTTTCCCATCCCGGCACTAATCTATTCCCCTTCTACAGATTTCCCTAGACTTGATCCATGTTCTGAAAACCCCTCTGTGTCCGAAGTGTCTGCCTTCATGGACGGCTTCCTCTACATCTCCGTGGGCCACGGCAAAGGGACAGCGCCGGACCGCCGCAAAGGAGATGGTGAGTGTCCACGCCGTCCCATCTCGTTCCATCAATCCAGTTGCGATTTGTATGAAGTCTGCTCTCACTAAGCACTGATCGATCAATCAGTGTCGGGCTGTCAGCTGTCAAACTCCACGGCCGTTTAATCCCGGCGCCAAACACTCCCGCTTAGGACACTCAATGAATCCGCTTTTTTTTTTAAACGCCTCCTTTGGGAATCCTCGAAGAAAAAGGTAACCTTTATCACTGGGCTCCCCAAACTTTACCTTCCAGTGTCCTAAAAAACTTTTAATCAGACTTCCGCTTCCTCAGCTGCTGCACCTCCTGCTCTGTTTTGGTCCCACCTCTCCAAACAGCTGGAGTGTTTCCCAGCCTATGGGTAATTAGGAAAAGGAGCAAGCTCGGATCGCTGCAGCCTTCGGGGGATGGAGGGTTATTGCGTGGGTGCGGGAGTCGGCTAGTTAGGCGGGAAATGGAGCTGTCTTTTAGGGAGGATGAGCCCGGATGACATCTGATAAAACGCTCCCTCGAGGGTGTTTTCCCACTCTTTTAAGAATTAGTCGTCTATTGTGTTAGGTTAATTACTTGATGGATGAATCAGGAAATAAAGGCAAAAAGTGTGTTTCCCTAAATACTACATTTCAAGTGTTTGAACAAAGTCATGCATTGGAGACATACAGTAGAGCAGGGGTGTCAAACTCAAATACAGAGTGGGCCAAAATTTAAAACTGAACAAAGCCGCGGGCCAAGGTTGAACAAATTAACCTTTTTAATAGGGACCCAAACAAGTTTTGCATTAAATATTGAACAAGCAAGGCCTATATAACTTTATAGTGACTTGCAAAATCGAGTTTCAAATAATAATAATAATAATTAAAAAATATCAATGGCATATCAAATACAATTTAAATAAAAATTGAATGCCTCTTTTCTATTTGCAGCCTTCTGAGGTAAATATCAACATTAACTTTTTCCACAGGCTAATAAATTTGAAAATAAAATAATGAATAAACCAACCATTCAGGACTTTAAACTACTCTGTTTGCAACACACTGATCTAATCTGATGTGCCCAAGCCAGATACCTGACATCTTTTCTTGGATGCTAGTTCATTAATGTCGGGGCTCAGGCTTTGAGCTGAGGCAACCTTCATTATCGAACGAAGGTGTTCATCAATCATTATATCTCGTATTCCACAGTCTTGGGGGCGTGCCTTAAAGGCACTGCCTTTAATGTCCTCTACGAGCTGTCGTCACGTCCGCTTTTGATCCCTCCTAACAACGTGCCGGCCCAGTCACAAGATATGAGCGGCTTCTGTACGCACACACACGTGAATGCAAGGCATACTTCATCAACAGCGATACAGTTTATACTGAGAGTAGCCATATAAACAACTTTAACATTGTTTGAAATATACGCCACACTGTGAACACACACCAAACAAGAATGACAAACACATTTTGGGAGAATTTCCGCACCGTAACACAACATAAACACAACAGAACAAATACCCAGAACCCTTTGCAGCACTAACTCTTCCGGGACGCTACAAAATATCCCCCCCCCCCCCCCCCCCCCCCCCCCCCCACACACACACACACACACACACACACACACACACACCTTGTATCGTCCTGGAAGAGTTAGTGCTGCAAAGGGTTCTGGGTATTTGTTCTGTTGTGTTTATGTTGTGTTACAGTGCGGATGTTCTCCCGAAATGTGTTTGTCATTCTTGTTTGGTGTGGGTTCACAGTGTGGCGTATATTTCTAACAGTATTAAAGTTTTTTATACGGGCACCCTCAGTGTAACCTGTATATGGGCCAGCACTCGTTGGACTGGACGATTAAGGGACGTGACAATTTTCGGGAGGGGCACTGAAATATGGGAGTCTCCCGGGAGGGTTGGCAAGTATGAGAATTAGATGTGAATGCGGTGTTACCGCGGCACCGCCACTGTATATAATCGGCGGGCCAGCTTTAGTGTTAATTTGATATCGCCTCAAGGGCCAAGTGAAATTACACGGCGGGCCAAATCTGGCCCGGGGGCCAGAGTTTGACACCCATGCAGTAGAGTATTGCAATTAGGGCTGGGCAATATATCGATATACTCGATATATCGATATACTCGATATATCGCGGGTTTGTCTCTGTGCGATGTAGAAAATGACTATATCGTGATATTCGAGTATACGTTCTCACGCAGTTGCTTTTAGCTGCTGGCATTACACTACAGGCTTTTCTCACTCTTTCTTAATAATAATAATAATGGATTAGATTTATATAGCGCTTTTTAGACACTCAAAGCGCTTCACAGAGAAGTGAGAACCCATCATTCATTCACACCTGGTGGTGGTAAGCTACTTTCGTAGCCACAGCTGCCCTGGGGTAGACTGATGGAAGCGTGGCTGCCAGTTTGCGCCTACGGCCCCCCCGACCACCACCTATCATTCATTCACCAGTGTGAGCAGCACCGGGGGCAAGGGTGAAGTGTCCTGCCCAAGGACACAACGGCAGCGATTTGGATGGTAAGAAGCGGGGAGCGAACCTGCAACCCTCAGGTTTCTGACACGGGCGCTCTAACCACTACGCCATGTCTTGTCTCTCCTTCTCACAGAGACATAAAACAAGCGCACCTTGTTACGTCACATACTGTCACGCGTGCAACGTCATATGCCCTCGCCGAGCAGAGAGGTAGCGGCGTAGGTAACGTTAGCTGTGGTGCTAACGGTGCGAGTGGTAATACGAGAGAGAGAAGGTGCGAATCTGGTAACAAATGAATGAAGAATTATTTACCAAGAAAAACAGCACTGGGTCCATCGTCTGGCGGTGGTTTGGCTTCAAGCGGGAAGACGTCGAACAGACAACCGTAATTTGTCAAGTATGCGGCAAAAGCGTTGCTACAAAAATTAGCAGAACTGCTAATTTGTAGCATTTTTTGAAAAGTCACCCGCTAGAGAATAAGGAGTGCTTGAAACTTCGCATGTCAACATCTCCGGCCGGTGACACACCCAAAAAATGCCCAAGCAACCATTTCCAGATCAACACCGTATGACAAAAATAGTCAACAGAAGGAGACAACGTCCGCAGTAAACTACCACATAGTGAAGGACATACACTATTGGATTTCCTATTATGCAGCTAGTTTTTATTGACAGTTATTGAAATATCTAGTACAAATAAAGTGCACTTTGTTTTAAACTATTGTAGTGGCGTCCTGTACAAAAAGTGCACTTTAATTTAGTTTTGTTTTGATATGTCATCTTAGTGACATCATGCACAAAAGTGCACTAATAGCTTGTTTTAAAATGTCTCGGACAATCTTGCACTTTCTGTTTTGGAAATGACATGAATGTTTGTGCCACTGCTTAATAACTGTTTAATAAACACAGTTTTGGTAAATGGACTTAGTTGTGATTTCCCTCTCTGCATGAAAGTTTAAAATGAGCATATATTAATGCAGTATGAACAAGAATGTTTTAATGTAGACACATAGAATCATCATACTACTGTGATTATATGCATCAAGTGTTCATTCAAGGCTCAGGCAAAATATCGAGATATATATCGTGTATCGTGACATGGCCTGCAAATATCGAGATATTAATAAAAGGCCATATCGCCCAGCTCTAAGTGCAACTTTAACATTGCCAACGTCACTCCAATCACACAAGCAGCGTTTTCTTCTAATTAGAGATGTCCCGAACCAGATCGTAGGATATTTGCCTTTTTTGACTGATTGAGCTGACATAACTCAGCCAATCTTCACTACAGCTGTGTTCCAATGTTTACATGGGTAAAGATTGTAACCTGACTCTCGCCAGATCCTTGGAGTTCGCTGAGCTCCGCACAAGGATCTGGGACTTCTCAATAGGAGATGTATTTCAGAAGGCGGGGCCTTGTAAAAAAATAATAATTGTATGTGATTGGATAAACCACTTGTCCGTTATCTTGAATGATGTGCTACTTCAACCCCTCACATGGAAATCAACCCGTGACGCTGATGAGAGCAACGCTGGGAAATCCAAAACAGAACAGACGACATATTGGATAACGACAGAGCGAAAAGTTGATAAATACATTGCACGCGCTATTTAGCCCGTTATTAAGGAACTTGGTTGATCAGGCACTTGGATTGCAGTTTTCTTTGTGGAAAAATACTTTCAGTATGGAATGGAAACAAAAAATTAATCCATTTATAGTTGGAAATTCTGCCATTTCCCTCCTAGTGTGTATTTTCTGTTTTGATGTCTTTTGCAGCCCATTTTGGCAACAAACTGGATAATTGACACTCTTTCTGCCAAGACGTAGTGATTAGTTGAGCAAATTTTACTATAGTTATTTCTTCATCTTGGTCTACATTTAATTTAATTTTAGTCATTTTACACCACTTACTTTGGATTATACCTTTAAACTGCACCTGTAGTATTTAGGCCTATACATTCTAATGCCATCTATTATAGACAACAGTGCAGTTTGGCCTTTTTTCATGGCGCTTTTACCACATGTGCTGAAAAATTTAAGGCTTGAGTTGAAAACTTCTTCAGTTGCAGGAAATTGCTCTTATGAGTTTCTGGAGCGTACCGCGGCATGCCAGTCTAATGGTTTGAACGTCTATAGATACACACAGGTTGTTAAAAATGCATGTGGTGTGCTCAAGGATTAATAAATACTTACTAAAATGTTGTTTTGTAGACATGTTTAATATGGTCTTGCACGGGGGTCAGCAACCCGCAGTCTTTCGAGACGCATGCGGCTCTTTAGCACCGCCCTAGTGGCTCCCTGGAGCTTTTTCCAAAATGGAAAAAGATGGGGGAAAGATATTTTTGTTGTTTTAATAATGTTTCTGTAGGAGGATAAACATGACGCAAACCTTCCTAATTGTTAGAAAGCCCACTGTTTAATATGTTTGTGTTTATGTTTCACTGATGACAGTATTTGGCCGGCGCCGTTTTGTCCTACTAATTTTGGCGGTCCTTGAACTCACGGTAGTTGGTTTACGTGTACATCTTTCTCCGTCGCTGCCACAGAAAGACGTGTTTTATGCCACTCCTTGTTTGTCTCATTTTGTCCAACAAACGTTTTATGCTGTGCGTGAATGCACAAAGGTGAGCTTTGTTGATGTTATTGACTTGCGTGGAGTGCTAATAATCCATGCTGACATGCTATTTAGGCTAGTTGTGTGTACATATTGCATCATTATGCCTCGTTTGTAGGTATATTTGAGTTCATTTAATTTCCTTTACTTATGTCCTCTGTGTATGTAATTTATATTTGCATGCCTCATGACACATTATCTGTATGGATGCATTTCTGATTGTGTGCCATGTTGTTCCAGACCACAGCAAACGTTACCCAGCTTGCAAAGATTGTAACAAATCCATTAGAAGAAGACAGCCTGTCCTTTCCTTTAACTTGGACACACACATCTATGCCTTCGGCAGTTTTAAGCCGGTAATTTCCATGAGTTATCTCACCCTCTGAGACTCTTACTTAATGTGCTGTTTTTATTATAACACTTACATAAGGCTTTTAACTTTTTTGCGGCTCCAGACAGATTTGTTTTTTGTCTTTTTGGTCCAAGTTGCCTCTTTCAACATGTTGGGTTGCCGACCCCTGGTCTTGCAGAAAGAAGGCATTCGGTAAAGAGGGCAGATTTACAGTGCTTGAGAAAATGCACCTGTCTCACTCCACAATGTCATTTATGAATAAATATATCACACAACACATCAGCAACAAGAACCAACTGTGGTAGATTGCAAACTGCTGAGCCAGCATTAACAGTGTTGAATGTTAGACAACAGCACTACAAGGTGTAACACTTGTGACTTTCATACCAATAGCATTTTAAAGTGCATGCAGACGTAGATAAAGCTGATGGATATTGATCACTTATGGTACTGGAATTGATGCTACTGCCATCTTTTAGAGTTACCAAAGTTCAAAACTACATTAGGACGTTGTCTACTGCGACGGTTGTCAATGCCAATGTTTTTTGACCCTGCACGAATTAAAAACCCTAGTGGGTATTAGCTTCTGTAGACTTTGTGTTACGTACAGGAGGAGTAGACGGCACAGACCACAAAGGGGCGTAGTAGCTCTATGATTTATTATATATATAAACACTATATATATATATATATATATATACATATATAATAAACAAAAATCTAAACGTGTGTGTGTGTGTGTGAGATAATGTGTGGAATTAACCGTTGTGTGTTACCGTGAGTGTTGAGTGAGAGGCGGCAGTCCTGGAGGGGAAAGGCATGCTCGAATGTCCGTGAGACAGGCAGGTTGTCGGGGGCGGGGGTATAGCGAGGCGTCAAAAGGTCCGTGTCCAAGCAGGGGTCGAGGATCGAGGGAGGCAGCCCGGAATCCAACAGGAAGTCGAGGCACACAGCTCGATCATGGGAGACAGGGAAAGCACTGCGGAAAACACAAAGGACATAAGACCAAGTATGCGGGAGGGGAACCAGAGACGCGATAACTTACTGTGTACAGAGAACTATGCTCTGGCACCGGAGATTCGGGTACGCTGGTCTTTATGCCGTCTGCCCTCATCAGACCCAAGTGTGCTGATTGCAGTTTGCTTGCAGCCGAGCAGAGGCTTGGCCGTGATGCGGGAAGAGCGTGCAGAGGCGTGTCCCAGCAAAGCAGAAGGCATGCGGGACTGCTTGTGGTCCAAATAATATTAGTTTTTGTAGGATGTCCATTGGCATGTGTTGTGGTTGTCTACACAGCATATCTAATAGGGTTTTTCTGTAATGAAGCAGACTGTAATTTTGGCATGCGCTGCATTCAATGCCGTCATTCTCACAGATTCCCTTTCAAGCTTGCTGACAATCTGTCCAGCAGACATCTTCATCGCTGATGGCGAGATAGGCAGATGATTGGCAGCGGGGGCGAAAGATGGCTAAAAGAGGAGGCGGTAGCTTCGTCTGTTTTTTTTGCTTGTTTTTTTTTAATGACATGAAACTATTACGAAACCATTCTCGTTGGAAATTCTGGGTAAACAGCTTTATTCTTAAATGTTGATTAACAATGAGAGGGATTAACAGGCGCATTGATTGTCTTGATTTAGTCTCATCACTTGGCTCATTTTGCACACTTAAGCATTTATTGGATGTCACAAAGTGAGAAATGTCATTCCTCCTTGTCAAAAAAGAAGAGAGAAATTGTTGGAGCTAATTGGACCGCTTTGGAGGCGCACATTTTGTCTCTAGTGATTTAGTCGGGTACCCCCTGTGGAGAGCGGATCGGTCATGGGGGTCTTTGCTGTGCGTGAGGGGGAACAGCTGCTTGATTGTGAATCAGCCGCTATCGTTGCCTCTATTGTGATTTTGTACACACCAGTGGAAAGATCGCAGAAATTGTAAAAGTTTTTAAGGGGGGAACTTCATAGTTTTTGTGGTATTTTTAGGTGCTGTCAATGCATTCATAAGCGAATAATTTATTAGGGTCTGTAGTTAATTATTCTGATTATTTTTTTTTTTAGTATCACTTAAAAAAGCCGAAAACAATCCTCAACTTGATGTATTTTCATTCAAAATAAACGGTACATTTTGGACTGCATTGTGCCGAGTGTGAAATTTGGTGGAGGAGGAATTATGGTGTGGTGTTGTTTTTCAGGAGTTGGGCTTGGCCTCTTAGTTCCAGTGAAAGGAACATTGAATGCTCCAGGATACCAAAACAATTTGGACAATTCCATGCTCCCAACCCTGTTCCGTCATTGAAGTCTCCTGTGTACAACACTTGACCTTCCCGGTGAAATACGTTCACGGACAAAGACAAAGGGATAAGACAGGAGGAGAAAAAGATGATGTCACTTCAACCGAGCAACAACCTTCCGCTATTATAGGGTGTGGATGTGGATGTCAACAACATTGATGCATGCATTCCAATAGAGTAACAACACACCTGTCATTATCGTGAAGTCCATCCATCCATCCATCCATTTTCTACCGCTTGTCCCTTTTGGGGTCGCGGGGGGTGCTACAGCCTATCTCCGCTGCATTCGGGCAGAAGGCATCCTGGACAAGTCGCCACCTCATAATACTAAAACACAATGACAATTAGGAAGTAAATAATAATAATAATAGATTTTATTTGTATAAAGCACTTTATATTGAGTAAACAATCTCAAAGTGCTACAGTGTATTAACAAAAAAATAAAATAAATAAAAAACGATAATAAAGAAATAAATAAAAATAAAAACTAGAACAGCCAAATAATTATAGCTAGTATGCACATATCTAAAAAAAGGCTTTTTTTTTTTAAAAGAAGGGCTTTTAAGCCTTTTTTAAAAGCATCCACAGTCTGTGGCGCCCTTAGATGGTCAGGGAGAGCGTTCCACAGACTCAAAATGACAAAAGGTAACCAAACAAAATATTGTAAGTGTCAACATGTAAAGGTTATGGTGTGAATAATCAGAATCACAATCAGAAATACTTTAATAATCCCAGAGGGGAAATTAAGATTTTCAGCACAATCCCATTCAAGAGCAGACAAACATTACAGGGAGACAGAACAGGATCGCTGACGGGTCTGCCAACTTCCGGCGCCCCTTACAAAAAAGGTGAGAAACAGGTAAACGCTGGAGACGGGGTCCCGACTGAGGCCAAGGCGGAACAAAACTCATAGCCATAGCACACATAAGGGAAACATCAAACATCAAGGAACACAAAGGACATTAAATACATTAAAAGAGTAGAGCTGATGCATACAGCTACAAAAGTAAAAAAACAACAACAAAAACAAAAACATATAGACTGTGGTGGCCTCTGCGGTGTTGCACGCCATCGTCTGCTGGGGTGGGGGAAGCATGGCCAGAAACAGGAGCAGACCCAACTAAGCAACCAAGAGAGCCGAGGTGTCCGGTACCTGCTCATTCAGCCAAGACACTGTGAAGCTTGTCCGTCCCGGTGCTCAGTGCCAGCTCCGCAGCTGTCTCTTCATCCGCATCTCCTCCAGTCTCTCCAAACGGACTCTGGTGTGGCAGAGACCCAGCAGCTGGTCCCCACGGCTAAAAGACTTCCGGGAGGCAGACCGCAGAAGTCACGAAAGTGCCCCCCCTTGTCGCCACACCTAGTGTGTGAATGTGAGTGTGAATGTTGTCTGTCTATCTGTGTTGGTCCTGGGATGAGGTGGCAACTTGTCCAGGGTGTACCCCGCCTTCCGCCCATGTGCAGCTGAAATAGGCTCCAGCACCCCCCGCAACCCCAAAAGGGACAAGCAGTAGAAAATGGATGGATGGATCTGGTATAGGATTAAATGAATTGAAGTTCCTTTATGTAACCTTTGTTACGTGTACAGGGGAAGAAGACGGCACAGACAGCAGGGACGTCGTTTAACTCTATATTTATTTATATATATACACAATAGAATGGAGTGTGACTAATCCAAAAGGTGTATGAGTGTGACTAAGTGTAGCGAGTATCTGTAGTGTGTTACCGGAAGTTTTGAGCGAGGTGCGGAAGTCCAAGAGGGGGCAAGGCAGGCTCGGAGGTCTGTGGGCAGGCATGAGGTCAAGTGCAGGAGCGAGGCGTCAAAGTCGAGATCCAAGAGGGGCAAGCCAGGGAACCAGAGGGGAACACGGGGAGACGAGACACACTGCTAGTAACGCGGGAACGGAGGAATGCTGCTGGAAGACGACAAGGGGACACGAGACCAATGAACACGGAGAGTGAGAAACACAGAGAGAGAGAGAGAGAGATGAGTGTGCATATAGCTTAGAGATATTCGGCTTACTGTACAGGAACAGGTCGCTACGTTCTGGCCCGGAACGCAGGTTTGCACTGGCTTAAGAAGGCAAGGAAGCTCATCAGCGACAGGTGTGTAGAGTGCTGATTGAGCCGATTGAATGCAGCCGCCTACTGCACACGGAGTAGCACGTGCCGGCACAGATGATTGCGCACAACCTTGGGAGGTATTTCTGAAGTAATTCAGAAACATATCCAAAAATCAGCACCTCCAAGTCCGAGTCCATGGTTCTCGCCCGGAAAAGGGTGGAGTGCCATCTCCGGGTTGGGGAGGAGACCCTGCCCCAAGTGGAGGAGTTCAAGTACCTCGGAGTCTTGTTCACGAGTGAGGGAAGAGTTGATCGTGAGATCGACAGGCGGATCGGTGCGGCGTCTTCAGTAATGCGGACGCTGTATCGATCCGTTGTGGTGAAGAAGGAGCTGAGCCGGAAGGCAAAGCTCTCAATTTACCGGTCGATCTACGTTCCCATCCTCACGTATGGTCATGAGCTTTGGGTTATGACCGAAAGGACAAGATCACGGGTACAAGCGGCCGAAATGAGTTTCCTCCGCCGAGTGGCGGGGCTCTCCCTTAGAGATAAGGTGAGAAGCTCTGCCACCTGGGAGGAGCTGAAAGTAAAGCCGCTGCTCCTCCACATCGAGAGGAGCCAGATGAGGTGGTTCGAGCATCCGACCGGTAGGAAGCCATGGGGAAGACTATGTCTCCCGGCTGGCCTGGGAACGCCTCGGGATTCCCCCGGGAAAAGCTGGATGGAGTGGCTGGGGAGAGGGAAGTCTGGGCTTCCCTGCTTAGGCTGCTTCCCCCGCGACCGACCTTGGATAAGCGGAAGAAGATGGATGGATGGATGGATTCTACTTTACCATACCGTATCATTTATGAAAAAAACAATAATTCACTCTTTTTTAAACCTGTTACTGTTGCTTTCCTGAAAAAAATAAATCATCAAATATGTAAAAGTATATAGTTTGCAAGGTTTTTTGTTTTTCTAATCAAAAAAACATTAAAGCAGTTTACACCAAAATATTGGAGTTTTATGTTTTGCATTTTGTTACCCTTACCGCACCCAAGTGGCCTTAAAAGCGTGATTATACCATCGCCTTACACCCCTTCTATATCATTATATCATTATGTTGTGCAGGTGTACCTAATGAAGTGCTGCAGCACACGAATTCATCCATAATTCAAAGTCCTTAATGACACGAGCCGGAGTGGTTGGGAAATCAAGCGCACCTCTTAAGAAGACGGCGGAGATTACTCCAAATGCGCTTATTAGAGCGGGGAACAAAGTGGAAATGAACAAGCACTCAGGGGCCAGAGACATAACGGACATGGCATTTTCCGTAAAAGCGTAACAATCCAGGGACGTGGCAAAAGGAGCACTTTGTGATTTATTTTCCTACCCTGTCACCAAGACAACAGCTTGTCAAGCAAAGTGGATTGGACTTTAAATACCAGCACACACGCACTTACTTCCGTTCCCGCTCTTACGCTGCACACAGCTGGTTACAGCCAGAGATGATGACTGTTCAGCCGTGGCTATTAGTGGTTTATTCTCGCCGGGGAAAAGGACTTTATTTTAAAGTCCTGCGGCGAGAAGTCATGTTTCAGTTTTAAAAAAGTGCCTAAATTGTTTATTTTGACACAGAAACAGCAAAAAAAGAGGTTGTGCAAGAGTGAAAAAGCATCCTTCTGTGTCTCAGATCCCTTTCTTTGTTTTTTTTTTTTATATATTTTTTTTATTGGAGCCACATCCGCTCCTTCACAGGCATCACGCACGGTTGGCGGAGGAATTAGCATATTCATGAGAGGAATACATTGGAAACTTTGGGGCGACGGCGGGTGGTGTGCCGTTTGTTTTTCTCAGTGTGAGCGTGTTTGTTGCAGAACAACAAAAAGAAGGAGAGAGAGAGAAAAGAAACAGATGGCACGGTGACTTTGAAAGTCCAAAATTAGGTATGTTTGCATGAACTTCATGCTCATTGGATATGTAATGTGCACAGTCAGACGCTAGTGAGAGGATTTGGAGCAAGGGTTGTGTAAAGTGGCATCCGTTTGAAAGTACACACCTCAGAAGTAGAGCACAGAGCGGCCTCTACCAGTGATGTTCCAGTCCAGTCTGTGGTAGGGCTGGGCGACATATCGCGTTTGTAAGATATATCGATATAAACAAGATATGAATTAAGAAAACATCGTAATAACGATATATAATTTATTCCACCTTAAAATGACCAAACACCGCTGAGGACCCTTCTACAAGGTTATCCAGGGTAAATCCCACCTAACCTTATCCTTGTCCACACACACACACAATGGTCGTTTAAGACCCCCTCGCCCCCTCCGTCCGCCAGTGCAACGCAACCTAGGGCGCATGCGCGGAAAACGCGCATACTCATAGTCACCTCCAGTGTTGCTTTGTGTGCAAGTTCTTAAATTAAGTTGAACTTATCTGAACGATATCCAGTGTTGTGGTATTTCAATTAACTGGAATCCAGAGCACCGTGGGGCCCTGTTGTAGTGAATCACACCTGAACCATCATAAATTAATCAAATCTTTAAAGGCCTACTGAAATGATTTTTTTTTATTTAAACGGGGATAGCAGATCCATTCTATGTGTCGTACTTGATCATTTCGCGATATTGCCATATTTTTGCTGAAAGGATTTAGTAGAGAACATCGACGATAAAGTTTGCAACTTTTGGCCGCTGATAAAAAAAAGCCTGGCCTGTACCGGAAGTAGCGTGACGTCACAGGTTGAAAGGCTCCTCACATTTCCCCATTGTTTATACCAGCAGCGATAGCGATTCGGACCGAGAAAGCGACGATTACCCCATTAATTTGAGCGAGGATGAAAGATTTGTGGATGAGGAACGTGAGAGTGAAGGACTAGAGTGCAGTGCAGGACATATCTTTTTTCGCTCTGACCGTAACTTAGGTAGAACATGGCTCATTGGATTCCACACTTTCTCCTTTTTCTATTGTAGATCACGGATTTGTATTTTAAACCACCTCGGATACTATATCCTCTTGAAAAAGAGTCGAGAACGTGAAATGGACATTCACAGTGACTTTTATCTCCATGACAATACATCGGCGAAGCACTTTAGCTACGGAGCAAACGTGATAGCATTGGGCTTAACTGCAGATATAGACAAAATAAATAAAAGCCTGACTGGAAGGATAGACAGAAAATCAACAATACTACTATCAGGAGACACCGAACCAAACACTGGACCTGTAACCACACGGTTAATGCTTTCCAGCCTGGCAAAGCTTAACAATGCTGTTGCTAACGACGCCATTGAAGCTAACTTAGCAATGGGACCTCACAGAGCTATGCTAAAAACATTAGCTATCCACCTACGCCAGCCAGCCCTCATCTGCTCATCAACACCCGTGCTCACCTGCGTTCCAGCGATCGACGGAGCGACGAAGGACTTCACCCGATCATCGATGCGAGGCTAAATAATCATTTGTTTCAAAGGTTATTCGGCTTAATGTAGACATAGCCTTATTTATTGTGTTCTTTGATTCTGCCCCGCTCCTCACTCACTCTCATGGGCTACTAACTCCCTCCCCTTCCTCTTTCCAAGACGTACTTGCATGCAATATGTTTCAAAAGAGCTGGCACAAGTGGCAAAAAAGACAGAAAGTTGAGGAATGCTCATCAAACACTTATTTGGAACATTCCACAGGTGAACAGGCTAATTGGGAACAGGTGGGTGCCATGATTGGGTATAAAAGCAGCTTCCATGAAATGCTCAGTCATTCACAAACAAGGATGGGCGATGGTCACAAGTATGTGAACAAATGCGTGAGCAAATTGTTTAAGAACAACATTTCTCAACGAGCTATTACAAGGAATTTCTGGATTTCACCACCTAAGGTCTGTAATATCATCAAAAGGTTCAGAGAATCTGGAGAGATCACTGCACGTAACATTGGATGCCCTTGACCTTGGATCCCTCAGGCGGTACTGCATTAAAAACAAGACATCAGTGTGTAAAGAATATCACCACATGGGCTCAGGAACACTTCAGAAAACCACTGTCAGTAACTACAGTTTGTCACTACATCTGTAAGTGCAAGGTAAAACTCTACTATGCAAAGCAAAAGCCATTTATCAACAACACCCAGAAACGCCGCCGGCTTCGCTGGGCCCGAGCTCATCTAAGATGGACTGATGCAAAGTGTTCTGTGATCTGACGAGTCCACATTTCAAATTGTTTTTGGAAACTGTGGACGTTGTGTCCTCTGGAACAAAGAGGAAAAGAACCATCAAGATTGTTCTAGACGCAAAGTTGAAAAGCCAGCATCTGTGATGGTATGGGGGTGTATTAGTGCCCAAGGCATGGGTAACTTACACATCTGGGAAGGCACCATTAATGCTGAAATGCACATACAGGTTTTGGAGCAACATATGTTGCCTTTCAGGCAACATCCTTTTCATGGACGCCCCTGCTTATTTCAGCAAGACAATGCCAAGCCACATTCTGCATGTGTTACAACAACGTGGCTTCATAGTAAAAGAGTGTGAGTACTAGACTGGCCTGCCTGTAGTCCAGACCTGTCTCCCATTGAAAATGTGTGGCACATTATGAAGCCTAAAACACCACAACGGAGACCCCCAACTGTTGAACAACTTAAGCTGTACATCAAGCAAGAATGGGAAAAAATTCCACCTGAAAAGCTTAAAAAATGTGTCTCCTCAGTTCCCAAACTTTTACTGAGTGTTGTTAAAAGGAAAGGCCATGTAACACAGTGGTAAAAATGCCTCTGTGCCAAATTTTTTGCAGTGTGTTGCTGCCATTAAATTCTAAGTTAATGATTATTTGCAAAAAAAAATTAAATTTCTCAGTTCAAACATTAAGTATCTTGTCTTTGCAGTCTATTCAATTGAATATAAGTTTAAAAGGATTTGCAAATCATTGTATTCTGTTTTTATTTACGAATTACACAACGTGCCAACTTCACTGGTTTTGGGTTTTGTAACTTGCTTGATTCGTCCTCGGCTAAGTCTGTTTCACTCCAGTCCTTTAGGTGGCAGTAAAGCACATTACAAAGTGGATGCCAGCATTTTTTTCTGCTGGGCCTCACCAGTTTCTGCAAATAAGTATAAACATTTTAAATAAATTCCATCCATCCATCCATCCATCCATCAATTTTTACAGCTTGTCCCTCAAATTACATGAAATAAAATACAATAAAATATGAATAAAAACTAACAAAAACATTACAATTAATCTGATTGTCGCTAAACTAATGATCTCTCTGGTGCCAAACCAAATTTTGACGAAGTTTTGTGAACATTTTTTTAGGCATGATCTACAAAACATAACCTCGATTTGTGCGTAAAAAACAAAACAATACGCTAAGCCCCTGCTTATCATAGCTTAATTTACGTAAAAAAAAACATAGTTTTTGCTGTTATTACTCTTTTTTGGTTTTTTTTTATTACAGATGTACTTACTTTAGGGCAGGGGTGTCCAAAGTTTTTCCACTGAGGGCCGTAAATTGAAAAATTAAAGCATGCGGGGGGCCATTTTGATATTTTTCATTTTCAAACCATAACAAAATATATAGATTTTTTTTTTTTACCTTTAGGGCTCCTGGGGACCATAAAGGGTCTCAGTCATTAAAATGGTAAAAATAAGTCAAATTATTAGGTTTTTTAAAATTATTTAACACTTACAGTACATTTCTATATCAACTTCAGGTTGATATGAAGTAAAAAAAAAAAAAGGTTTTATGCCTTTTTTGTCAAAGACAACTTTGTTTTTTGTAGTAAAACTGAAATATGCAGTATTTAGTAATTAGAACCATAAAATATCACTAATGCAGGACACCATTGATTTTAATTCACTATTATTTTTTGAGTAATCACAGTGTAAAGATAAATACAATCCCACTAAATATAGTTGGGATCCAAAAGATGCCCCACTCATAAAGTGATACATTTTTATTAGTTTAAAAAAAAAACTTTCAGCACTTAAGTTACGAGATCAACTTCAGATATATCTGTCGATTTTGCGTTTAAACTATTATTTTGTTTGTTTTATGGTCTTTTGTCAAATAAAACTTTGATGTTTTTATATGGCAACCACACAATATATGCAATATTTTTTCCACATAAAACATTTTAAAGTAAAGTTTTTAAAGTAATTGGAGCCTTAAAAATAATTAATTATAACATTGATTTTTTTGTAATTTTTTTTTTTTTTGAGCAATGGCAAAAAAACTAAAAATGACATGCATGCATGACAGCTTTGGGTCAATATTGCAACTTTTTCTCGTTAGATTTCACCTCATTCCACCTTTTTAAAATGTTTTTTTAAATTTGTGCAATAGCATTTCCAGAATGTGTGGCGGGCCGGTAAGCAATTAGCTGCGGGCTGCAAATGGCCCCCGGGCCGCACTTTGGACACCCCTGCTTTAGGGAGTCCAGGCGATGCAATCTGATGTTTTTTTGATGCTGTTTTACAGACATGGTGCGTTGCTGGTGCACACTGGAAGGCGGCTTCTTGAGTTACTATGAGAGCGTGCACAGTGTGTCGGCGGTCGGCAGGGTGGCTGTCGCCGACGTGGTCAGCCTGGCGATCAGTAGTGCAGAGACCATGACTGTAGCTGGGTAAGAACACACATACACTATATTTCCAAAAGTATTTGGCCGCCTCAGTGATTTCCAGCGTGGAACTGTCATAGGATGCCACCTGTGCAACAAATCCAATCGTGAAATTTCCTCGCTCCTAAATATTCCAAAGTCAACTGTCGGCTTTAATATAAGAAAATGGACAGCAACTCAGCCACCAAGTGGTAGGCCACGTAAACTGACAGAGGGGGGTCAGCGGGTGCTGAAGCGCATAGTGCAAAGAGGTCGCCCACTTTCTGCACAGTCAGTTGCTACAGAGCTCCAAACTACATGTGACCTTCCAATTAGCCCACGGACAGCACGCAGAGAGCTTCATGGAATGGGTTTCCATGGCCGAGCAACTGCATCTAAGCCATACATCACCAAGTCCAATGCAAACGTCGGATGCAGTGGTGTAAAGCACGTCGCCACTGGACTCTAGAGCAGTGGAGACGCCTTCTCTGGAGTGATGAATCACGCTTTTCCATCTGGCAATCTGATGGACGAGTCTGGGTTTGGAGGTTGCCAGGAGAACGCTACATTTCGGACTGCATTGTACCGAGTGTGAAATTTGGTTAAGGAGGAATTATGGTGTGGGGTTGTTTTTCAGGAGTTGGGCTTGGACCCTTAGTTTCAGTGAAAGGAACTTTGAATGCTCCAGGATACCAACAATTGTTTGACAATTCCATGCTCCCAACCTTGTGGGAACAGTTTGGAGCGGGCCCCTTCCTCTTCCAACATGACTGTGCACCAGTGCACAAAGCAAGGTCCATAAAGACATGGATGACAGAGTCTGGTGTGGATGAATTTGACTGGCCTGCACAGAGTCCTGACCTGAACCCGATAGAACACCTTTGGGATGAATTAGAACGGAGACTGAGAGCCAGGCCTTCTCGACCAACATGTGTGTGACCTCACCAATGCGCTTTTGGAAGAATGGTGGAAAATTCCTATAAACACACTCCGCAACCTTGTGGACAGCCTTCCCAGAAGAGTTGAAGCTGTAATAGCTGTAAAGCAGGGGTGTCCAAAGTGCGGCCCGGGGGCCATTTGTGGCCCGCAGGTCATTTTTTAACGGCCCCACGGCACATTTTAAAAATACGATTGAAAAAAATTAAAAACATGATAAGTGGTATACAAGAGCAAACAGGTGAAATGCGACAAGAAAATGTTGCAATGTTTACTCTAATAACACAAAGCTGCCATGCAGGCTGTTTATTTCTTTTAAAAATAATAATGAATCAAAATCAATGTCATTATGAAATGTTGACCTATTCACATTTGAGATATTTTTGGGGAAAATGTTGCATATTTTGTGTTTGCCATATAAAAAACTGAGCTGTTTTTTTTAAAGGGCCTAAAACGAACGAACGAAAAACATAGACAACAATAAAACGTATAATTGACGGATAGATCTGAAGTTGATCTCGAGATTTTTGTGTTAAAAGTAAACAGTAAAAAAAAAAATATATATATATTTTTTAACACTATAATTATTTGGATCCCCAATAATTTTAGTGTGATTTGTTTTTAAGTGTCATTGCTCAAAAAATAATAATGAATTAAAATCAATGTTGTTATGCTCCAATTAGTATATAATCTAAAATATTCAACTTAAAAATTTTATTGTGTGAAAATATTGCATATTTTGTATTTTTTCCACAAAAAAACAGGGTTTTCTTTGACAACAAGAGCATACAACTTAATTCTTTAAAACCGTTATATTGACAGATAGACATGATGTTGATCTAGAGATTTAAAACTTGAATAATAATAAAAATAATAATACTGAATAATGACACATTTTTTATATTTTTTTTTTACCAAAACCCTTTGGGGTTCCCGGGATCAAGCCTGAGTGGAGGCCTAAATGTATATTTTTTATACATATATTGTATTGGTTTTTAAAATAAAAAATATCAAAATGGCCCCAGCTTGCTTTGATTTTTCAGAATACGGCCCTCAGTGGAAAAAGTTTGGACACCCCTGGTGTAAAAGGTGGACCAACATCATATTGAACCCTATGGGTTAGGAATGGGATGGCACTTCAAGTTCATATGTGAGTCATGGCAGGTGGCCAAATACTTTTGGCAATATAGTGTAATAATGATTTCAATTGTATTGATGAGGATGATGATGATACAAATAATCCAACATTTGCATTTTGTTCCTCGCTAAACTTAGACCTTCTCCCACATTTAAATGTTTATTTCCAGAGCTGCTTATGCAGCTTTTAAACATTTATTTTCATTTATTGGACTGCAGCACAATTGACTGCCCGTGTAAATGATGCATTACCGAGCATGAAATTCAAGTAAACACAGTCTTCGGTGTCATTTTTCTCCCTACAAACGCGTGTCGCATTTGCATACTTCTCACTCGCACATGATTCACTTTAACGTTGACCTATCAGTGCGTTTACGAGCGCCGTATTTCCTGTTTACTTTGGCAAACGGCGCCGAAGCTAAAAGTGCGCCGCCAAACACCCCAGTCGCCTTGCCGTTCAGTTTGAAAGTTGCTTCGCGGCGCAAACTTTTTAATTACGTCTCCTGGAAGTGTCGCAGTAGCCCAAAAGAAGAACACAAGAGACGTCTCCGGCCTTTCCCGTTCACCCTTCATCAGTATGTGCAATAATGGGGTTTGATTAAAACGTCAGGCAGCCACCTTAATGACGAGGACAGCTGCTTTATTTATTTCTGGATGTTCATCTGGCCCAGCTCAAAGTAGGACTCCGCTAATGATGTAAAGTTACCACAGGTTATAACGCTAACACGGCTTAAACACATTAAAAGTGACACGTGCCATTTGGAGCCAACATGGCCGTCACAGGTCACAGCGTCACCCCGCCAAGGCTATTATTTCTCTTTACGAGCTTCACTCCCCCGTACTTCCCCCCCGCTATGCTTATCGTGCCGTGAGAGTTGGTCCTCTGCTCATGAATATTAACGTATGCAGATGACACACTCCCAGCGGCGGCCTATCGGCGTGGTGCAGAAAGGCGTCCATTAAACACAGCGTTTGGGTCATTTTAGCGCAGCAGAGGACACTGAATTAAAGCAAACCCTCTATGAATATTACAAATCCACTTCAGAGCCACGTGTGCATAGGAAGCATGTCGACCGCTGATAACTTTGCAGACTCTTCCCTTTTTTTGTCCCGCCTCAGTAGCTGCCTTTTTTTTTCTTTTCTTTTTTTATATAAAGCAGAGCCTTTGTAACCTTCAAACTCTTGAAAACCTTGGAAATCAAACCTCTCTGTTGCACTTTTTTTTATTTTTTTTTTACATTCCAGGAGCTGTATGGCAAGTGATTTTTTTATTCAGTGACAAAAAGGTTTTGACATAATAGGCAACGTATTGGAACACCACGCTGAAAACCTGCAATTGACACAACAATAAATAACAGAAATCAAGATATTTTTTTCTTACCAGGTTAAAGGCCTACTGAAATGATTTTTTTTTATTTAAACGGGGATAGCAGATCCATTCTATGTGTCATACTTGATCATTTCGCGATATTGCCATATTTTTGCTGAAAGGATTTAGTAGAGAACATCGACGATAAAGTTCGCAACTTTTGGTCGCTGATAAAAAAGCCTTGCCCCTACCGTAAGTAGAGTGACGTCGCAGGTTGAAGGGCTCCTCACATTTCCCCATTGTTTACACCAGCAGCGAGAGCGATTCGGACCGAGAAAGCGACAATTACCCCATTAATTTGAGCCAAGATGAAAGATTCGTGGATGAGGAACGTGAGAGTGAAGGACTAGAGTGCAGTGCAGGACGCATATTTTTTCGCTCTGACCGTAACTTACGTACAAGATGGCTCATTGGATTCCACACTTTCTCCTTTTTCTATTGTGGATCACGGATTTGTATTTCAAACCACCTCGGATAATATATCCTCTTGAAAATGAGAGTCGAGAACGCGAAATGGACGTTCACAGTGACTTTTATCTCCACGACAATACATCGGCGAAGCACTTTAGCTACGGAGCTAACGTGATAGCATCGTGCTTAAATGCAGATAGAAACAACATTAATAAATCCCTGACTGGAAGGATAGACAGAAAATCAACAATACTATTAAACCATGGACATGTAAATACACGGTTAATGCTTTCCAGCTTGGCGAAGCTTAACAATTCTGTTGCTAACGACGCCATTGAAGCTAACTTAGCAAGGGGACCTCACAGAGCTGTGATAAAAACATTAGCGCTCCACCTACGCCAGCCAGCCCTCATCTGCTCATCAACACCCGTGCTCACCTGCGTTCCAGCGATCGACGGAAGAACGAAGGACTTCACCCGATCATCGATGCGGTCGGCGGCTAGCGTCGGATAGCGCGTCTGCTATCCAAGTCAAAGTCCTCCTGGTTGTGTTGCTGCAGCCAGCCGCTAATACACCGATCCCACCTACAACTTTCTTTTTTGCAGTCTTCATTGTTCATTAAACAAATTGCAAAAGATTCACCAACACAGATGTCCAGAATACTGTGGAATTTTGAGATGAAAACAGAGCTTTTTTGTATTGGATTCACTGGTGTCCGAATACTTCTGTTTAACTATTGACGTCACGCGCATACGTCATCATACAAAGACGTTTTCAACCGGAAGTTTAGGAGGAAATTTAAAATTGCACTTTATAAGTTAACCCGGCCGTATTGGCATGTGTTGCAATGTTAAGATTTCATCATTGATATATAAACTATCAGACTGCGTGGTCGGTAGTAGTGGGTTTCAGTGGGCCTTTAATCGTAGATGCGTCTGGTGTAGAAGGCTCTTTAATGCCTCTGCCCTGGCTCCCTTTGGCTTGCCTTTGACACAAAATTTCAATAAAAAATGTCCATTTAATTTTAATTAATTATATTTTATTTACCGTATTTTCCGGACTATAAGGCCTATAAGGCCTAATGTACAGAATAATTCTGGTTTTGCTTACCGACTTCGAAGCTATTTTATTTGGTACAACTACTGGTCACACTTATCATTATAAGTGTGACCAGTAGTTATTGATGATACTAAAGTTGTTCAGTATGTTCACTATGTTATTTAATGACAAAATTGTTGTTAAATTGCAATAAGAAACATATGTTTCATGTATCATAACATTGTATGTTAAAATATAGACAAAAACTGGTGTTCCCTAATATTAGAAAAGTGTCAAAATACCTTTTGGCACCTGTACCAGTACCAAAATATTGATATCAGGACAACCCTAGTTAGAACTAGAGATGTCCGATAATGGCTTTTTGCCGATATCCGATATTCCGATATTGACCAAACCCTTAATTACCGATACCGATATCAACCGATACCAATATATACAGTCGTGGAATTGACACATTATTATGCCTAATTTGGACAACTAGGTATGGTGAAGATAAGGTCCTTTTGAAAAAAATAAATTAAAGTAAAATAAGATAAATACATTTAAAAACATTTCTTGAATAAATAAAGTGAAACAATATAAAAACAGTTACATAGAAACTAGTAATTAATGAAAATGAGTAAAATTAACTGTTAAAGGTTAGTACTATTAGTGGACCAGCAGCACGCACAATCATGTGTGCTTACGGACTGTATCCCTTGCAGACTGTATTGATATATATTGATATATAATGTAGGAACCAGAATATTAATAACAGAAAGAAACAACCCTTTTGTGTGAATGAGTGTACATATATATTAATAAAAAATAAATTAAAAAACCCGATACCGATAATAAAAAAAAACGATACCGATAATTTCCGACATTACATTCTAAAGCATTTATCGTCCGATAATATCGGCAGGTCGATATTATCGGACATCTCTAGTTAGAACCATACTTGCCAATCCTCCCGAATTTTCCGGGAGACTCCCGAATTTCAGTGCCTCTCCCGAACATCTCCCGGGACAACCATTCCCCCGAATTTGTCCCGATTTCCAGCCGGACAACAATTTTGGGGGCGTGCCTTAAAGGCACTGCCTTTAACGTCCTCTCTCACCTGAAAAGGAGACCATTATATATGTCTCTGTTATCCATAGGTTCATCTATAACCCATAACACGGTGGCCGAATGAATATAGTCACTCATGAACGGTCAGAGAAGCACAAGGCGGCGGCAACGTAGCACCGGTCACAGCCCAGTATTATGGGCCACCTTGCTAAATGGAGACCTGAGGGTGTAACATATGCCGAGACAAGGATGGCTATGTTGATAGCTGCAAGAAACATCTCGTTCTCATTTGCGGATGTTTTCAACAAATCCGTGAAGGATATGTTCCCGGATTCAGAGATCGCTCGCCAGTACTCAAATGGCAGATTAAAGGCTAATCAAATAGTGAAAGGTAAGTGTTATTTTTTTTTTAAGTAAGCAGCAAGTACAGTACAGTTTTCATTACTGTGTACTGTACTATATATATATATATATATATAAGAAATACTTGAATTTCAGTGAATTCTAGCTATAAATATACTCCTCCCCCCTTAGCCCCGCCCCCCGGCTCCGCCCCCAATCTCCTGAATTCGGAGGTTTTAAGGTTGCAAGTATGGTTAGAACTATACCCCACTTTGTATGAAAAATGGCAACAGCAGAGGATGCATGTGCGAGCCAGTCTGGCCGACAACAAGGGGATAGATAAAAAGAAGGAATTTATTGACGACAGTGTTGTACTACAATGGCAGACTCGCACAAAGCTCTTCGGATAAACCTTTACCATATATGGAGATATCCGCTGACTTGTTTGGAGGAAGTATGAAGGAAGGCAAGATTGTTTTATGAATATCTCCGTCATGCCTCCATGGATTTGATTTCAAATTTCCGGGACTTATGCAGATTCCAAACACACACACAGCATACCAACAGGTAAGAAAAGTTGGTTTTGCATAGTATGTCCCCTTTAAGTCACCCAGCAGCTACAACATTGTAAAATGACATTGCTGAATAAACAATATGTCTGTTTTTATTTCTGAAAGTCCACACATGTTAACACATGTATGAGGGAGGATTTGCTGTCCATTGTTTGTCTTTACTGCGCGTTTGGCTTCTTACTTGCAGCCATTTGTACGGAACTGTGCCATTTTGCGCGCACATTTCAAATGTGCTAAATCAGCGGTCACAAAGTGTTTCAGTCCTGATAAATTACATCGCGAGTGCTAAATAATTATATTGGCATCTCCTCTTCCCAGTATTGTGGGCAGTCTAATGATCAATTAATATTGTGCATATCAGTGTTGGGTTAGTTACTGAAAACCAGTAACTAGTTACAGTTACTAGTTACTTTATTTCAAAAGTAACTCAGTTACTAACTCAGTTACTTACACCAAAAAGTAATGCGTTACTGTGAAAAGTAACTATTAAGTTTTTTTTAAAGCTCCCATTAATTAGCCTTCATTTCAGTACTGTTATTGCACTGGAGAATAATACAATCTGTTGATCAACTTGACATGCATTTTTATCTTCCTTTTAACATAATTAATGAAAAACAGTGCAACATAAAAAGGCATTTCTCCTTTCTTTAAACTTGGACCAATGACCATTAATAAAAAAAACAACTTAAAGTGCAACCTAAGAAAGCACATCATCTTCCTTGAAACATAGGTAGTGAAATAAAGCCTGGCATCTGGAGTGATGCTGCTGTCTTCCACACTTGGAGCCATGGATTGTACAATCCTTATTTTCAGTGGCAGGATCATTGAAGTTTCAGTGCTCAGTAGAAATGTAACAGTTTTGAGGGGTTTAAGCACCTGGAGGACCTCCTCTGACACTCTCACCTCATCATCAGACAGGTTGATGATGTATTTGACATTTGTCTTCAGGGTCTTGTGGGTCAATGCAGAGTATATAGCTGCCTGCTGCTCCAACATATCATAAGTGGAGTTCCACCTCGTTGGGACATCATGTACGAGCTTATGAGTAGGCAGCTTTAGCATTTCTTGCTTTGTCTTAAGCACATGAGCAGCTGTTGTGCTTGGGTGGAAGTAGGAAACCTCCTTCCTGATCCTCCCAAGGAGGCGCTCCATCCTATTGACTGCGATGTGATGCCAAATTCACTACATGTGCAAAGCACCTATCTGTGGTCCCAGTTCTGCCTCATTCACTGCAATTATTTGATTTTTGGCATTATCACTTGTGACTGGGATATCTTTATCTTCCATTCCTCCACTGCGTGTGTCAGTACCTGCGCAAGGTGACTCTCGTAGAGGGGGCGTGTCTTATCATCTCCCAGTCTGCTGTGATGAAGTGAGCGCTTATCGTCACATAGTTCCCTTGGACGTCCACCCGTCTGTCATGGGCGCAACAGATGATGCTCGGATAGTTAATCCACAACTTTTTTCTTCTCCTGGTCATAAAGATCTGGCACAAACTTATCGCTGAAGTGGGTGCGCGACGGGATGTCGTAACGTGGCTCAAGCACGTTCAGCATGTGTTTAAAGGCCAACTGAAATGAGATTTTCTTATTTAAACGGGGATAGCAGGTCCATTCTATGTGTCATACTTGATCATTTCGCGATATTGCCATATTTTTGCTGAAAGGATTTAGTAGAGAACATCGACGATAAAGTTCGCAACTTTTGGTCACTGATAAAAAAGCCTTGCCTGTACCGGAAGTAGCGTGACGTCACAGGTTGTGGAGCTCCTCACATCTGCACATTGTTTACAATCATGGCTCCCAGCAGCGAGAGCGATTCGGACCGAGAAAGCGACAATTTCCCCATTAATTTGAGCGAGGATGAAAGATTTGTGGATGAGGAAAGTGAAAGTGAAGGACTAGAGGGCAGTGGAAGCGATTCAGATAGGGAAGATGCTGTGAGAGGCGGGTGGGACCTGATATTCAGCTGGGAATGACTAAAACAGTAAATAAACACAAGACATATATATACTCTATTAGCCACAACACAACCAAGTTTATATTTAATATGCCACAAATTAATCCTGCGTAACAAACACCTCCCCCCTCCCGTCCATATAACCCACCAATACAAATCAAACACCCGCACAACACACTCAATCCCACAGCCCAAAGTACCGTTCACCTCCGCAAAGTTCATACAGCACATATATTTCCCCAAAGTTACATACGTGACATGCACATAACAGCACGCACGTACGGGCAAGCGATCAAATGTTTGGAAGCCGCAGCTGCGTACTCACGGTAGCGCGTATCCAACTCAAAGTCCTCCTGGTAAGAGTCTCTGTTGTCCCAGTTCTCCACAGGCCAATGGTAAAGCTTGACTGTCTTATTTCAGGAATGTAAACAATGAAACACCGGCTACGTGTTTGTGTTGCTTCAGCCGGCCGCCAATACACCGCTTCCCACCTAAAGCTTTCTTCTTTGCTATCTCCATTGTTCATTAAACAAATTGCAAAAGATTCACCAACACAGATGTCTAGAATACTGTGGAATTTTGCGATGCAAACAGACGACTTAATAGCTGGCCACAATGCTGTCCCAAAATGTCCTCTACAATCCGTGACGTCACGCGCAAACGTCATCATACCGAGACGTTTTCAGCAGGATATTTCGCGGGAAATTTAAAATTGCACTTTACTAATCTAACCCGGCCGTATTGGCATGTGTTGCAATGTTAAGATTTCATCATTGATATACAAACTATCAGACTGCGTGGTCGGTAGTAGTGGGTTTCAGTAGGCCTTTAAAACCCTCGTTTTGCACAACCGAGTCTGCACCTATAAACACACTGATTAAATGGCGCGGGGCGTTCAAGCTCCTCCGTTACTCCGCTCGCCATGACCACGCTGTGTGTGGACTGAACGTGCGAATAATTTTTTTTTTTTTTCATATATCAAACATCACGTGTGTGCCAAACCGAAGATATTGATCCGGACGGATCACCACTAGTAAACACAGACACGCCCCCCCTGCCCTCCCCACACCCACACCCAGACACATACAGAGCGTGCCTCTTTTCTTCTCTCCCTTGTGACAGAGGAAGATTCAGAAGAACGACACCGCAACTCTCCAATAAAACACACTCAGATCTTCTGTTTCTAGCCGATACTACATACAAAATAACGCAGTAACGCATCATGTAGTAACGGTAACTGAGTTACTGAATATAAAAAATAACGCGTTAGATTACTAGTTACCGGCGAAACTAACGGCGTTACAGTTACTTTGTAACGCGTTAGTCCCAACACTGGTGCATATACACGCATACATGCTAAATGGATTTGCACACTATTATGCTCATTTTGTATGCACTATTAAGTTTGCATTTGGTACACACAAACCTTTAGTAGATAAGGCCCTGTGTGTGCATTTAATCTACAAACCCCGTTTCCATATGAGTTGGGAAATTGTGTTAGATGTAAATATAAACAGAATACAATGATTTGTAAATCATTTTCAACCCATATTCAGTTGAATATGCTACAAAGACAACATATTTGATGTTCAAACTGATAAACATTTTTTTTTTTGCAAATAATCATTAACTTTAGAATTTGATGCCAGCAACACGTGACAAAGAAGTTGGGAAAGGTGGCAATAAATACTGATAAAGTTGAGAAATGCTCATCAAACACTTATTTGGAACATCCCACAGGTGAACAGGCAAATTGGGAACAGGTGGGTGCCACGATTGGGTATAAAAGTAGATTCCATGAAATGCTCAGTCATTCACAAACAAGGATGGGGCGAGGGTCACCACTTTGTCAACAAATGTGTGAGCAAATTGTTGAACAGTTTAAGAAAAACCTTTCTCAACCAGCTATTGCAAGGAATTTAGGGATTTCACCATCTACGGTCCGTAATATCATCAAAGGGTTCAGAGAATCTGGAGAAATCACTGCACGTAAGCAGCTAAGCCCGTGACCTTAGATCCCTCAGGCTGTACTACATCAACAAGCGACATCAGTGTGTAAAGGATATCACCACATGGGCTCAGGAACACTTCAGAAACCCACTGTCAGTAACTACAATTGGTCGCTACATCTGTAAGTGCAAGTTAAAACTCTCCTATGCAAGGCGAAAACCGTTTATCAACAACACCCAGAAACGGCGTCGGCTTCGCTGGGCCTGAGCTCATCTAAGATGGACTGATATAAAGTGGAAAAGTGTTCTGTGGTCTGACGAGTCCACATTTCAAATTGTTTTTGGCAACTGTGGACGTCGTGTCCTCCGGACCAAAGAGGAAAAGAACCATCCGGATTGTTATAGGCGCAAAGTTGAAAAGCCAGCATGTGTGATGGTATGGGGTGTATTAGTGCCCAAGACATGGGTAACTTACACATCTGTGAAGGCACCATTAATGCTGAAAGGTACATACAGGTTTTGGAGCAACATATGTTGCCATCCAAGCAACGTTACCATGGACGCCCCTGCTTATTTCAGCAAGACAATGCCAAGCCACGTGTTACATCAACGTGACTTCATAGTAAAAGAGTGCGGGTACTAGACTGGCCCGCCTGTAGTCCAGACTTGTCTCCCATTGAAAATGTGTGGTGCATTATGAAGCCTAAAATACCACAACGGAGACTCCCGGACTGTTGAACAACTTAAGCTGTACATCAAGCAAGAATGGGAAAGAATTCCACCTGAGAAGCTTAAAAAATGTGTCTCCTCAGTTCCCAAACGTTTACTGAGTGTTGTTAAAAGGAAAGGCCATGTAACACAGTGGTGAAAATGCCCTTTCCCAACTACTTTGGCACGTGTTGCAGCCATGAAATTCTAAGTTAATTATTATTTGCAAAAAAAAAAAAGTTTATGAGTTTGAACATCAAATATCTTGTCTTTGTAGTGCATTAAATTGAGTGTGGGTTGAAAGTGATTTGCAAATCATTGTATTCCGTTTATATTTACATCTAACACAATTTCCCAACTCCAATGGAAACGGGGTTTGTACATGGATGATCAATCTTGCACTGCAATTGCCATTCAAACATGTCGTGTGCAGCTTTTGTTCCATCCATTCCTCATGGCATCGTTTGACCACCAGCTCCTCCTTTGAGACATAGCCCCAACCTTCCCCCCCGCCCACCCTCTTTAACAAGCCCACCTGCTGAGGAGGCGTCGGGGAGGTTACGGCAGGGCAGGCAAACACCCGTATATCGCCTGTTCCCCTGACACATGTAAGGAGAGAGCGACTGCACACACCTCCGCAACTCGCCACTTTACGATAGCGAGAGTCTGACCTTTGCACCATCGCACGGGACGCTAAACGAGGGCCAACAGGTCTTTTTTTCGTGTGGGATTGCGCTGCTTTTGCGTGAATCATGTGGACAAAATCAAAGGACGCATGAACCCTAATGAATGAATAATCAATCAGGGTTGGATCTAAATCATTTATCACTATTTTTCTGTTTCCAAAATTGTAAAAAGCCCATTTCTGTTTTCTCTGACTTAAGAAATGGATACAATTTTGATGAATGGAAGTTAGCTGGTAAAGCCATAGACATCGTATATATTAGGGCTGTGAATCTTTGGGTGTCCCACGATTCGATTCAATATCGATTCTTGGTGTCACGATTCGATTCAAAATCTATTTTTTTCTCAATTCAACACGATTCTCGATTCAAAAACGATTTTTTCCCGATTCAAAACGATTCTCTATTCATTCAATACATAGGATTTCAGCAGGATCTACCCCAGTCTGCTGACATGCAAGCAGACTAGTAGATTTTTGTAAAAAGCTTTTATAATTGTAAAGGACAATGTTTTATCAACTGATTGCAATAATGTAAATTTGTTTTAACTATTAAATGAACCAAAAATATGACTTATTTTATCTTTGTGAAAATATTGGACACAGTGTGTTGTCAAGCTTATGAGATGCGATGCAAGTGTAAGCCACTGTGACACTATTGTTCTTTTTTTTTTTTTTATAACTGTCTAATGATAATGTCAATGAGGGATTTTTAATCACTGCTATGTTGAAATTGTAACTAATATTGATACTGTGGTTGATAATATTCATTTTTGTTTCACTACTTTTGGTTTGTTCTGTGTCGTGTTTGTGTCTCCTCTCAATTGCTCTGTTTATTGCAGTTCTGAGTGTTGCTGGGTCGGGTTTGGTTTTGGAATTGGATTGCATTTTTATGGTATTGCTGTGTATTGTTTTGTTGGATTGATTAATTAAAAAAAATAATAAAATCAAATACAAATTTAAAATAAATAAATACATTTAAAAACTTTAAAAAAAAAAAAAAAAGAGAATCGGTTCTGAATCGCACAACGTGAGAATCGCGATTCGAATTAGAATCGATTTTTTCCCACACCCCCAGTATATATATATATATATACCGAATATATATAGAATTGGTCGACACCTCAGCACATTTAAATCGTCACAAATTTCTACATGGTAAACTGATTTTCATGCAAACTTCATACATGTAGCTATTGTACAGTGCAAATTAATTGTATTTTAATATTTACAATGAAATTGATAAAGTGTTCAATCAAAGTTTATTTACACAACCCAAATGTAAATAATCAAATGTAGACACTTTTTCTTATTTTTTCTGATCTCTCTCTCTGTGTCCACTACCTGCTGTACATATCCTACCAAGTCAGTCCTACACTGTTCCAATGTCCATTTCTCTGATGATGCAATTGTTGATGACTGAAGTGTTAATACCAACCAATCCTAAACCCCCCCCCTCCATATCCCACACCCCGGATTGTAAATAATTCATTGTATATACTCTGATGATTATCTTGTGTGATGACTGTATTATGAAAATAGTATATATCTGTATCATGAATCAATGGACCCCGACTGAAAAACTTTTTCGGGTGTTACCATTTAGTGGTCAATTGTACGGAATATGTACTGCGCTGTGCAATCTACTAATAAAAGTTTCAATCAAACAATCAAAAGTCACCACTTTGTGAACAAATACCTAATAATAAAAATCTAATAATATGACTCCTCTAATGCGGCCTATAATCCGGTGCCCCCTATATATGAAAAAATATCAAAAATAGACCATTCATCGGCAGTGCGCCTTATAATCCGGTGCGCCCTATGGTCCGCAAAATACTGTACATATGATGTGTGTGGGTATAGCTGCAACGGAGCTGCGGATTTCCTTTACCTCCTGTAGGTAAAATAGCCGTAATGTTTGAGGTGAAATCCGCATTTATGTGCTTCCTGCATGCATTCTCTATAGAGTTGTGTATTTTCTGCAGGGCCGTGTTCACCGCGGAGCTGTACCTGCAGTCCGTGCGGGTGCTGGTCATCGGTGCCGAGACGCAGGAGACGCGATGCGACTGGATCCAGGTGCTGACCAAGGTGATGTTTCCAGCAAACTTATCTTATCTTATCGGGGCGGCATAGCTCGGTTGGTAGAGTGGCCGTGCCAGCAACTTGAGGGTTCCAGGTTCGATCCCCGCTTCCGCCATCCTAGTCACTGCCGTTGTGTCCTTGGGCAAGACACTTTACCCACCTGCTCCCAGTGCCACCCACACTGGTTTAAATGTAACTTAGATATTGGGTTTCACTATGTAAAAGCGCTTTCAGTCACTAGAGAAAAGCGCTATGTAAATATAATTCACTTCACTTCACATCTTTTTTTTGGTTTTATTTTGCAAAGTGCTCCTGTCACGGTAGAGGATCTTTAACCTGCGTTTTTGCAGGATGTCATTGAAAACGAAAAACTACTCGCTCTGTTAAACCTGCTCAGTGGTTGTGAGTTCAAACCCCGGCCGAGTCATACCAAAGACTCTAAAAATGGGACCCATTACCTCCCTGCTTGGCACTCAGCATCAAGGGTTGGAATTGGGGGTTAAATCACCAAAATGATTCCCGAGCGCGGCCACCGCTGCTGCTCACTGCTCCTCTCACCTCCCAGGAGGTGGAACAAGGAGGATGGGTCAAATGCAGAGGGTAATGTCACCACACCTAGTTAAAGTTAAAGTACCAATGATTGTCACACACACACACTAGGTGTGGCGAAATTATTCTGTGCATTTGACCCATCACCCTTGATCACCCCCTGGGAGGTGAGGGGAGCAGTGAGCAGCAGCACCCAGGAATCATTTTTGGAGATTCAACCTGCAATTCCAACCCTTGATGCTGAGTGCCAAGCAGGGAGGTAATGGGTCCCATTTTTATAGTCTTTGGTATGACTCGGCCGGGGTTTGAAGTGTGTGTGTGGCTATCATTGGTACTTTAACTGTCATAAAGACAATGTTTGACCGCAGTGTTTCCCTACCTTTATTGAGCAAATGTACGTATTTTACATTAAAAAAATCTCAGAGCACACCAAATGTGCCAGGATTCAGTGTTTGGTATGCAACAGGTGAATAACCAGGTTAATTTTGAACCATCTGCTCGTCACTATGGTTCACTGGCATAGACACGTTATTTGTCAAACCCAACAATTTCCCGGGCGAATTGAGTGAAATGAGTCGACGCCTGGCGGCACAGTGGTTGGGAATCCCAGCACAAGTGCCAAGCTACCAGCAGAAAGTAATGAGGTGGCGTTTCTCGTTTGCGTTTGATCTTCAGTGCTTGGTGCCGTTCAGAGCGGAAGGTCTGGTGCAGAAGGACAGCAAGCTGGTAGGCCGACTCTTCTACAAGGCGGGCCACGATCTTTACCACTGGAGGACGGGCTGGTTCGTCCTGGCCGGCTCCGTCCTGCACTTCGGCTCCGGGGACGACGGGGGAGAGGAGGAAGTTCTCCATCTTAAACAGCTGCAGGAGCTCAGTAAGCGTTGTTTTGAAATCGCTCAGCCTTCAACGCTTTCCTAGGCTGTACAGTGCAGTGTCTTCACCACAATGTCTCCAAGGGATTGACATCATCAGACTGTTGTCCCCAAATTGCCGCAAGCAAACAGTCCCCTGCTAAACAGCTTAAGTGGAGCTTTTAATAGGCCACAAATTAGATCTGTCCAACCCCCGCAGCACTGAAAGGGCTAATCCGCTTTCAGAGTCGGTGATTAACTCAGCTAACCCTCTGATGACTTTGACATTATTACACATACTGTTATCTACAAACACTAAAAGTAACCAATACAGAGTGGGGTTTGATTTCGACAGGTGTGACTTGCTATTCTGCTTTTTAACAGTTTCTTTTAGTGTTGTATGGTATACTGGTATTAGTATAGTACCGCGATACTAATGAATCATAAAAGTACCGGTACGCCGCGTCGTCGTCACGTCGTGTCATTGCTGGTTTTACGAGCAGACGAGCATGTTCGGCAGCGCACGATCACAGAGTACTTAAAAACAGACAGTGTGTAGACAGAAAAGGGAGAACGGACGCATTTTGGCTTAAAAACTAACGATAAAGGTGAAGTTATAACACTGAAACGCCCTCAGGAAGAGGTGCTTTAAGACATGGCTAGCTAGCTAGCGGCTAAAGTCCAGCCCCAGTATGCAGTGTTTTAGCTACTTCTAAATCACTAATCCTCACCTCCAGGGCGACAAATAAAGTAAGTTTCTTACAAGTATCATCCCTGCAGGACGAGGAATAGCTAAACACGCTTCACTACACACCGTAGCTCACCGGCGTCAAAATGTAAACAAATGCCATTGGTGGATCTACACCTAACATCCACTGTAATGATACAAAGTACAGTAGCGTATCTAGTCGATACTACTATGATTACATCGATATTTTTTGGCATCACAAAATCTTCTTTCGTTTTTTTTAAATGTCTATTATGTTTATAAACTCAGGAAATATCCCTGGACACATGAGGACTTTGAATATGACCAATGTATGATCCTGTAACTACTTGGTATCGGATTGATACCCAAATTTGTGGTATCATCGAAAACTAATGTAAAGTATCAAACAACAGAAGAATAAGTGATTATTACATTTTAACAGAAGTGTAAATAGAACATGTTAAAAGAGAAAGTAAGCAGATATTAACAGTAAATGAACAAGTAGATTAATAATTCATTTTCTACCTCTTATCCTTAATAATGTTGACAAAATAATAGATTGCAAAATGACACAATATGTTACTGCATATGTCAGCAGACTAAATTAGAAGTCTGTTTGCTTACTTACTACTAAAAGACAAGTTGTCTTGTATGTTCACTATTTTATTTTAAGGACTAAATTGCAATACTAAGCATATGTTTAATGTACCCTAAGATTTTTTGTTAAAATGAAGCCAATAATGCAATTTTTTGTGGTCCCCTTTATTTAGAAAGTATCGAAAATTATCCAAATAATTTTGGTACCGGTGCAACACTAGTTTATTTCACATCAAGCTACTAGGAGATGCCATGTAGAAGAGGCAGTCTAACTGGCTGTTAATGACTTTGCAAAGTAAAAATATAACATCATCTCTGACCCACCCTTACTTAGATCAACCCACTTTGTGTCTACAAAAAAAAAACAGAGAGCAGCAGGCTTCCCTACTCATCTTGAAATTGAGCCTGAAGCTCTGCCAGCTAGTTTTCAGTCAACTGCAGATGTGAGAGCTCTAAGTTTACCAGATTAAGACCCATTACCTCCCGGCTTGGCACTCAGCATCAAGGGTTGGAATTGGGGGTTAAATCACCAAAATGATTCCCGAGCGTGGCCACCGCTGCTTCTCACCGCTCCCTTCACCTCCGAGGGGGTGGAACAAGGGGATGGGTCAAATGCAGAGGGTAATTTCACCACACCTAGTGTATGTGTGACCATCAGTGGTTCTTTAACTTCAACTTTATCTTTAGCAAAGGGGCCAACCTAGCATGATGTTGCTGTTAAAATGTCACAGAAATGTTAGCATTGAAGCTCACATAGCTACGTTACGTTTGTGTCTTCTGTCCCACTCCTTAATTTTACCTTGTTTCACGTCAAATTTGGCATCTGGACGAGTGCAAACTGATAGTTATATGTAAAATGTTGATAAAGTGCACAACGGTGTTTCTTGAAACCACACACTCTGGAGTGGACGAACACAGCTCATTAGCATTAAAGTTACAGTAGGGATTGTTTAAAAGCACTTTTAAACTGTCTAGATTCTAGTATCAAGGCTAGATTTGGAACTTTTGCGATGATGCATATAGTTTCTTTAAAAAGGCTAAAACATGTTGAACATACATTTAAAAACAAACCTCTGTATTAACATATATATTTTCTTAGATTGTTTTCTCTATTTTTCAAATCAATCAATCATTGTTTATTTATATAGCCCTAAATCACAAGTGTCTCAAAGGGCTGCACAAGCCACAACGACATCCGCGGTACAGAGCCCACATAAGGGCAAGAAAAAACTCACAACCCCAATGGGACGTCGATGTGAATGACTATGAGAAATGTTGCTGCTCATTGCACAATGCATCATAAGCTGCACTTTGAGAATTGTTCAAATTTCTACAAACTTTTCCAACACTTTCAGTGACTTTTTTTTAATTAAAAACGACTGGCAACAAATCCAGCATCTTCTTCCGGCGTTATTGGAGACTGTACTCATGTTTGGAGACTCTTTACTTCCGCGACAAACAGCAAAAGCTTCCTGTACTTCCTGCCTACTAACGTCACACTTCCTTTGCGTTGCTGCTTTTCCGTGATCAAAGTCTTTCGGCAACATTTTTTCCGGTGGCCCAGTTTTCGGTGCATCAATAGTCAATAGTGCGTAAATAATAGGCTATATATAAGGCAAGGCAAGGCAAGGCAACTTTATTTGTATAGCACTTTTCATACACAAGGCAGACTCAAAGTGCTTCACAGACAACAAAGTGAAATGAAAGAAAATAAAAGCAAAATTAAAATGCAGACAATAAAAATAAAAACAGTGCGGACGTTAAAAGTTAAAAGATTAAAAGATTTAGCTGAAAGCTAAGGTGAACATAAAAGTTTTCAGTCTAGTTTTAAAAGTAGTCAGAGTTGGGGAAAGTCTGACATCTTCAGGAAGTTTATTCCAGCTATTTGTTGCATAGTGACTGAATGATTTACTCTGGGAACCGCTAACAGATTGGTCTCAGAAGATCTTAGTGATCTAGAGGGCTTATATAGTGGGAGCATATCAGTAATATACTTGGGCTCTAGACCATGTAGTGATTTATATGTGAGCAGGAGGATTTTGAAATCAATTCTCTGATGTACAGGGAGCCAATGTAAGGATTTAAGAATTGGTGTAATGTGCTCACATTTTTTTGTCTTTGTTAGAACTCTAGCTGCAGCGTTCTGAACAAGCTGTAGCTGCCTGACAGTTTTTTTGGGAAGACCTTCAAGGAGACCATTATATATAAGCATTCATACAATATATTACTTAAAGTTGTTTACACCCCTTATTTTTACGGTGTGGCGGTTTTTATTTTGCTGTGGCGGTGGGCCATGTTCAGTTACATGTTTGGGAAACCCTGCAGTCTTTATGGGATCTGACATATTCAAAATTTGTAAAAATATACCAAATTATAAGAAAAATTTAGTATAAGAAAAATATACAATAACAATCCGTTTGGTTGTAGCTAAACATTGGCGTGCCGTATATCAATGACTACTAGAGATGTCCGATAATATCGGTCTGCCGATATTATCGGCCGATAAATGCTTTAAAATGTAATATCGGAAATTATCGGTATCGTTTTTTAAATTATCGGTATTGTTTTTTTTTTGTTTTTTTTTTTATTAAATCAACATAAAAAACACAAGATACACTTACAATTAGTGCACCAACCCCAAAAACCTCCCTCCCCCATTCGTATAAAAGGGTTGTTTCTTTCTGTTATTAACATTCTGGTTCCTACATTATATATCAATATATATCAATACAGTCTGCAAGGGATACAGTCCGTAAGCACGCATGATTGTGCGTGCTGCTGGTCCACTAATAGTACTAACCTTTAACAGTTAATTTTACTCATTTTCATTAATTACTAGTTTCTATGTAACTGTTTTTATATTGTTTTACTTTCTTTTTTAGTCAAGAAAATGTTTTTGATGAATTTATCTTATTTCATTTTATTAATTTAAAAAAAAAGGACCTTATCTTCACCATACCTGGTTGTCCAAATTAGGCATAATAATGTGTTAATTCCACGACTGTATATATCGGTATCGGTAATTAAGAGTTGGACAATATCGGAATATCGGATATCGGCAAAAAAGCCATTATCGGACATCCCTAATGACTACCACAGTATATCGAACATTTAGGATTTTAGTCCTGCAAATATTTCTATGACACGTCACATTTTATTTATTCTATTTGAGAAAACTGGTTCAATGGTCAAAATGATAGTTATATTCCGTTGTATTCTTGTTTACATTCTGAAATCAGAGCACAGATATTATACTAATAAGTAGAAGCTACTGCATATGTCCTTTTTAAAAAATTTTTTTTTAATGGAAGTTCTGGAGCAAACATGTTCCCTTCCTCCCTTGCAGCTGTCACCACCCACACGGAGGGCGAGGAGAAGATCCAAGTCCTGCTGATGGTGGAGAGCAGAAGGTATGTCAGTGTCACAACAAAGGTGAGCTAATTGGCCGACATATTGGCACCAGAGCCACGGACATGCATTATGCAGAGATGTTCACTTTGATCCCGCCTGATGTCTCGTTTGTCCCGACGCCGTCCGAATGCACCACTGGAACAGTCCGGCGTAATTAAGGTTCGCTGTAGACTCACGGTTGAACATAGTGTTTTTCAAGGAGGACTGGCTGCGCTAATTGCGGTTTGTTTGTGTGTTTTTTGATATTCGCCTCTTAGGGATGTGGTAGTTGTTTATAGATGCATGTGTGCTCTGCTGCTTTCTTTTAATCACGTTTGCTTTTTATTCGATGACTCAGCAATGCTTCGGCAAACACTCTAAACTTTAGCTGCAATTCTGTACTCCCCCCCCCCCCCCGACCCCTGTGAAACAGAACCATATACATCCATGGCTTCAACAGCATGGACTTCACACTGTGGTACTCGGCCATTACGCAGGCGGCCGGCACTAACGGCAAGGCCCTCGGCGACCAGCAGCTCACCAAGCACGGCGTTCCTATTATAGTGGAGAGCTGCGTTGCGTTTGTCACTCAGTATGGTGAGTACATTTGAAGAAGGAAAGTTAGCCGTGCTGTTATGAGCTGCCCTCCAGGAGAGGTGAGTCATGCACCCCGAGGACAACATTCATGTGAGACTAAAAATTGGAATTTATTAGTTTGATATAAACACACAAATTGCTGCATTTAGTTAGTTAGTTTGTTAGTTTATTATTCTTCGGTCAATGGTCAACAAAATAAACAAACAGTTATACATTCATAGATTGAAAATGACAATGTTGCAGACCGAATGGGTTTAGGCTGAAGTTGAACACTTATTGCGCCTAACCCTATAAACAATGTGATGAACTTCTGAAAATTAGGAAATGTCCTTTGTACAACATATTATAAATACACATTATACACAACATGAACACAGTTCAATTATATACACAGTAAAGCAGGGGTGTCCAAACTTTTTCCACTGAGGGCCGCACACGGAAAAATTAAAGCCTGCGGGGGCCATTTTGATAGTTTTCATTTTCAAATCATAACAAAATATATGGATTTTTTTTTTTTTTTTACCTTTAGGGCTCCCGGGGACCATAAAGGGTCTAAGTCATTAAAATGTTAAAAACAAGTCAAATTATTATTGTTTTTATTTATTTAATGCTTACAGTAAATCTGTACAGTATATCAACTTCAGGTTGATATCAAATTTAAAAAAGCAAAACGTTTACATGCCTTTTCTGTCAAGACAACTTTGTTTTTTATAATAAAACTGAAATATGCAGTATTTCCCTAAGTGCCCAAAACCTTCAGAAAGCAATGTTTAATGTGAAGTAATTAGAGCCTTAAAAACATCAATAATGCATGACACCATTGATATTAATTCATTGTTATTTTTGAGTAATCACAGTGAAAAGATAAATAAAATCCCATTAAATATACACTACCGTTCAAAAGTTTGGGGTCACATTGAAATGTCCTTATTTTTGAAGGAAAAGCACTGTACTTTTCAACTAATCTTAACTTTAAAGAAATACGCTCTATACATTGCTAATGTGGTAAATGACTATTCTAGCTGCAAATGTCTGGTTTTTGGTGCAATAACTACATAGGTGTATAGAGGCCCATTTCCAGCAACTATCACTCCAGTGTTCTAATGGTACAATGTGTTTGCTCATTGGCTCAGAAGGCTAATTGATGATTAGAAAACCCTTGTGCAATCATGTTCACACATCTGAAAACAGTTTAGCTCGTTACAGAAGCTACAAAACTGACCTTCCTTTGAGCAGATTGAGTTTCTGGAGCATCACATTTGTGGGGTCAATTAAACGCTCAAAATGGCCAGAAAAAGAGAACTTTCATCTGAAACTCGACAGTCTATTCTTGTTCTTAGAAATGAAGGCTATTCCACAAAATTGTTTGGGTGACCCCAAACTTTTGAACGGTAGTGTATTTAGGATCCAAAAGGTGCCCCACTCATAAAGTGATACATTTGTATTAGTTTTTTGTAACTTTCAACACTTAAGTTACGAGATCAACTTCCGATATATCTGTCAATTTTACGTTTGAACTATTATTTTGTTTGTTTTATGCTCTTTTGTCAAAGAAAACGTTGATGTTTTTGTATGGCAACCCCACAATATATGCAATATTTTCCACATAAAACATTTTAAAGTGAAATATTTGAAATAATTTGAGCCTTGAATAGGTCAATAATTCATTATAACATTGATTTTTTTTTTTTTTTCAAGCAATGGCAAAAAAAGACAAATAAAGATAGACAAAAGAAAAAAAAAACAGCCTGCATGGCAGCTTTGTGTCAACATTGCAACTTTTTCTAGTCAGATTTCACCTCATTACACTTTTTTTTAATGTTTTCTTTTATTTTGCAATAGCATTTCCAGAATGTGTGGCGGGCCGGTAAACAATTAGCTGCAGTAAAGGCATGTGAAATATCCTTGTACACGTGTTAAGCCTTTGCACCAATTATATACTATATACAAACAATTATACTTCCATTATTATTTATATCTCACATTTAGTTTTTAATTAACATTGATCATAGTACTAACTACAGTGTTGATTCAAGAGTGATATATTTTTTTCAAGACATTGGTCTTAAAGTGTTTTTTAAATGTGTGAATTGGAACATTTTAAGGAATCATCCAAGCTGTTATAAATGATAAATGGGTTATACTTGTATAGCGCTTTTCTACCTTCTAGGTACTCAAAGCGCTTAGACAGTATTTCCACATTCACACATTCACACACACATTCACACACTGATGGCGGGAGCTGCCATGCAAGGCGCTAACCAGCAGCCATCATGAGCAAGGGTGAAGTGTCTTGCCCAAGGACACAACGGACGTGACTAGGATGGTAGAAGGTGGAGATTGAACCCCAGTAACCAGCAACCCTCCGATTGCTGGCACGGCCACTCTACCAACTTCGCCACGCCGCCCCATCAATAATAAAGCTGTTCCACAGTTGAACCCCCCTGACAGAAACACATCTACTTTTTAAGCGTGTTCTTATGTTTGCTTTCTGATTTGCTTCAGTAAATACAAGTGGGTCATTGTGAAAGGTTACAATTTTACTATCACTATCACGTCCTTCTTAGCCTATTTGATTTTTTTTTTTTTTTAAATACATTTTTTACCAAAACATTTCAGAGTGGTCCAAAGAGCAGTCCTTAGCATTGTGAATAGCTTTGGCCTACACCAGGGGTGTCAAACGTACGGCCCGAGGGCCGGATCAGGACCACGAACAGGTTTTATCCGGCCCGCGGGATGAGTTGGCGAAGTATAAAAATTAACCTGAAATTTTTGAATGAAAGAAACAGCTGTTCTAAATGAAAAAGGAGGATTGCCTCCAAATTCTTCAGGACAACCTAAAATCATCAGCCCGGAGGTTGGGTCTTGGGCGCAGTTGGGTGTTCCAACAGGACAATGACCCCCAAAGACACGTCAAAAGTGGTAAAGGAATGGCTAAATCAGGTTACAACTAAGGTTTTAGAATGGCCTTCCCGAAGTCTTGACTTAACCCTGTAAGACCCAAATATAGAAAAACCTAAACAATTGTTTTTTGACCTTTCAGATGTTGTAGGAAGCATTTGATGCAGAAATTGAAGAGCTAAAAAAAAAAAAGGTTTATGTATGTTTTTAGAGAAATGTTGTAATATTGCAACATTGGGCTTTGATGGGAGCAGAATTTCTGTATTTGTACTCACGTTGTCTGAACAACTAAGGGTTCATTTGCAGGGTTGATTGCTTACTTAGCCCCATAACGGTATAGACCATTAATAATAATCACACATTAATCATATTTTTATGAAGTCATTTATTAAAAATATAAAAAATATCAAACAAGATAAAACTCTTAAAAAAACGCTTTTTTCCCCCCTCTTTTTTTCTTCTCATGACATTTTACTTACTTGAATCTGATGAATCCGGTCCAATGAAACAAATAGATGTTGTTCGAAGGAAACCTTGAGAGGTTGTGTGAGTTCATGGCCAGAAGGCGTGACTTATAAACAAATGTACGATCCAATAGTATTGTGAGACTATGTGAATGTGGTAAAAAAAATAAAAAAAATATAACAGATTGTTTTTTAGGATGGTTAAAGGTAACGTTGTAATTTTACAACAGAAGTCTTACAGGGTTAAACGTGTGGACAATGCTGAAGAAACAAGTCCATATTGTGGTGAAATTTGTCCTCTGCATTTGACCCATCCCCTTGATCACCCCCTGGGAGGTGAGGGGAGCAGTGGGCAGCAGCGGTGCCGCGCCCGGGAATCATTTTTGGTGATTTAAACCCCAATTCTAGTGTGTGTGTGACAATCATTGGTACTTTAACTTTAACTTTTAACTTTAATATCAGAAAACCAACAAATTTAGCTGAACTGCACCAATGCACCAAAAATTCAACTAGAAGCTTGTGGATGGCTACCAAAAGCGCCTTATTGCAGTGAAACTTGCCAAGGGACATTTAAGCAAATATTAACATTGCTGTATGTATACTTTTGACCCAGCAGATTTGGTCACATTTTCAGTAGACACATAATAAATTCATAAAAGAACCAAACTTCATGAATGCTTTTTTGTGACCGACAAGCATGTGCTCCAATCACTCTATCACAAAAAATAAGAGTTGTAGTAATTATTGGAAACTCAAGACAGCCATGACATTATGTTCTTTACAAGTGTACGTAAAGTTTTGATCGCGACTGTATGTACAAAATAAACCACACCCTGTTAGTGCACCAGTCGAGGAAAATGATCAAACTACATAAATAACATACTGTAATTTGATTTTGATATCATTTTTTTTATCTTGATAAATTGACAACACCAATGAGTTGACTGATGAACATTATCACATGATTAATTCCGAAAATATAAATTATGACAAAAGATAGAATATTATTAAACGCAACATGTAAGTGTAAAAAAACAACAACATTATTTCAGAATGGGCTTATTCTATTTTTAAACATAAAATACTCTGAAGTTGTCTTTATTTTTAAGTTATCGTGCCGTGATTTTACCATCCGGCCCACTTGGGAGTAGATTTTTCTCCATGTGGCCCCCGATCTAAAATTAGTTTGACACCCCTGGCCTACACCCTTGCTGTGTGCTTCATGTTCTAAAAACGGAATTACCACATTTTCTAAGGCTTATGCCAAGAGGGCGTCTACCAGCGGCCGGGCGATCCAGTGGGAATGTCTGAACTTTTGGAGGACTTCACCCGTGACGCCCGTAATGTCAAACTGAGGGAGAAGGAGCACCACCTGGAGGATGTTACGGGCACTCTGAAGAGGTTCCTGTTGCAGGCAGAGGACGCCCTGCTGACCAAGGAGCTCTATCCCTACTGGGTGTTTGCTTTGGGTGCGTGCACCTTGATGTTCCCGAAAAAGAAACATCGGAAGTCATTTTGCTTGTCATTGTGTTAGACGAGAAGGACGAGACCTTGAGAGTGAAAAAGTACTCCACTTTTATTGAGAGTTTGCCCAAAACCAACAGGGCCACGCTGGACGCTGTACTGCAACACCTCTACAGGTCATTTAATTTTTTTTTTATGTTATTTTTTTTTTTTGGCAGTTTTAGACACATTTTGAGGTCATTTCTTTGTCTTTTAGAATTCAGCAGTGTTCAGACATCAACCACATGCCCAGCGAAAAACTGGCCTCTGTCTTCTCCTCCTGCTTCTTCCAGACTGAGGGACAAACGCCACAGGAGATTCGTGTGGTCCACGACCTCATTGACAACTACGTGACGCTCTTTGGTGTGAGTCCAAAAGGAGTTACAAAGAACCTATGGCTACACTTTGTAGACAGTTCTCTTAAAGAAAAACAAAATTTTTTGGCAAATAATCATTAACAAAGAATTTAATGGCAGCAACACACTGCAAAAAAGTTGGCACAGGGGCATGTTCACCACTGTGTTACATGGCCTTTCCTTTTAACAACACTCAGTAAACGTTGGGGAACTGAGGAGACACATTTTTGAAGCTTTTCCGGTGGAATTCTTTCCCATTCTTGCTTGATGTACAGCTTAAGTTGTTCAACAGTCCGGGGGTCTCCGTTGTGGTATTTTAGGCTTCATATTGTGCCACACATTTTCAATGGGAGACAGGTCTGGACTACAGGCAGGCCAGTCTAGTACCCACACTCTTTTACTATGAAGCCACGCTAACACTTGGCTTGGCATTGTCTTGCTGAAATAAGCAGGGGCGTCCATGATAAGGTTGCTTGGATGGCAACATATGTTGCTCCAAAACCTGTATGTACCTTTCAGCATTAATGGTGCCTTCACAGATGTGTAAGTTACCCATGCCTTGGGCACTAATACACCCCCATACCATCACAGATGCTGGCTTTTGAACTTTGCGCGTATAACAGTCCGGATGGTTCTTTTTCTCTTTGTTCCGGAGGACACGACGTCCACAGTTTCCAAAAACATTTGAAATGTGGACTCGTCAGAACACTTTTACACTTTGCATCGGTTCATCCTAGATGAGCTCGGGCCCAGTGCAGTCGGCGGCATTTCTGGGTGTTGTTGATGAATGGCTTTCGCACTGACAGATGTAGCGACAAACTGTAGTTACTGACAGAAGTGTTCCTGAGCCCATGTGGTGATATCCTTTACACACTGATGTTGCTTTTTGGTGCAGTACCGCCTAAAGGGATCAAAGGTCACGGGCATTCAATGTTGGTTTTCGGCTTTGCAGTGATTTCTCCAGATTCTCTGAACCTTTTCAGAATCAGAATCAGAATCAGAATAGTTGTATTGCCATTGTTTGAGAACGGGTTCACAAACTAGGAATTTTTCTTGGTGCAAACGTGCGACATAAAACACATATAACACATATTTGGTACAAAAAGAGCTGTGACTGAGCTATCAGATAGACTTAGAAGGGATTCAAGGAATTCAAGGAGCTGCTGTTAGGAGTTATTGTTCATTTGCCTGATGGCCGAGGGGAAAAAACTGTTCAGGTGGCGGTAGGTGTGGGTCTGGATGGAGCGTAGTCTCCTGCCTGAGGGGAGAGGGGAGAATAGTGTGTGTCCAGGGTGAGAAGAGTCAGCTGTGATCCGACCCACACGCCTCCTGGTCCTGGAGGAGAACAAGTCCTGGAGGGATGGGAGCTTGCAGCCAATCACCTTCTCCGCAGCACGTACGATGCGCTGCAGTCTATTCTTATCCTGGACTGTGGCGCCGGGGAACCACACTGTGATGGAGGAGGTCAGGATGGACTCTATGATGGCTGAGTAAAACTGCACCAGCATCTTGGTCGGCACCTTAAGTTTCCTCAGCTGCCGCAGGAAGTACATCCTCTGCTGGGCCTTCTTGATGATGGAGCTGATGGTCAGCTCCCACTTGAGGTCCTGGGTGATGGTGGTGCCCAAGAAACGGAAGGAGTCCACAATGGGGACGGGGGTGGGAGAGTCAATCAGGGTGAGGGGGGATGGTGGGGCTGTGACTTTCCTGAAGTCCATGATCATCTTCACTGTTTTCTGGGCGTTCAGCTCCAGGTTGTTGAGGCTGCACCAGGACGTCAGCCGGTCTACCTCTCTCCTGTAGGCGGACTCATCGCCATTCGAGATGAGCCCGATGAGGGTGGTGTCATCCGCAAACTTGAGCAGTTTTACGGATTGGTGACTGGAGGTGCAGCAGTTTGTATACAGGGAGAAGAGCCAGGGGGAGAGTACACAGCCCTGAGGAGTACCAGTGTTTGTGGTTCGACTGTCCGAGACAATCTTCCCCAGCCTTACGTGCTGTCTTCGGTCTGTCAGGAAGTCATTAATCCAACTGCAGAGGGAGTCGGGCACGCTGAGCTGGTAGAGCTTGTCTCGTAGCAGTCCAGGGAGGATGGTGTTGAAGGCAGAGCTGAAGTCCACAAACAGGATCCTGGCGTAGGTTCCTGGGGAGTCCAGATGCTCCAGGATGAAGTGGAGGGCCAGGTTCACTGCATCATCCACAGACCTGTTGGCTCTGTAGGCGAACTGCAGTGGGTCCAGGAGGGGGGCGGTGATGTCCTTGAGGTGGGGCAGGACCAAGCGCTCAAAGGACTTCATGACCACAGACGTCAGCGCGACCGGCCTGTAGTCATTTAGTCCTGTGATCCGTGCTTTCTTGGGGACAGGGACAATGGTAGAGGTCTTAAAGCAGGACGGCACGCGGCATAGCTCCAGAGAGGTGTTAAAAATGTCAGTGAAGACAGGAGCCAGCTGGTCCGCACAGTGTCTGAGAGTGGAGGGGGAGACACCATCCGGCCCGGGGGCCTTCCGCGTATTCAGCTTCTTTAATGGAGAGGGTCTTTACAGTCTTATTGTGTTTTTGGAGTCCTGTGATGTCATTGGAGTCCTTTGAGTCCTTTAACTCCTTTAATGATGTGCTGGCATTGGTGGGGAGGGTGATGGTGGGGGGAGCATGGCTTTGATGAGCTGAAGGCCGTTCATGACGACAGTAATGTGTGTTGAGGCCCTGAGCGAGAGTCCGGTCATTCACGCTCAGGGCCTGGGGGGTTTTGGGCTTATAGTTCGTAAGGGCCTTTAGACCTCTCCAAACTGCCGCAGAATCATTGGAGCGGAACTGTTCCTGTAGACGGTTAGAGTACACAGATTTAGCTTTCTCCACTTCCCTGGTGAAGTGGTACTTCGCTTCTCTGTATGTACTTCGGTCCCCGCTTCTCCACGCAGCCTCCTTCTTCTTGCGCAGCTGTCGGAGCTTGGGTGTGAACCAGGGCTTGTCGTTGTTATAACAAACCCTGGTGCGCGTTGGAATGATGCACGCCTCATTGAACTGTATGTATGAGGTCACAGTGTCCGTATACTCGTCCAGATTGTTCGTGGCCGCTCCAATTGCCTCCCAGTCTGTCGTTTCCCAACAAGCACGCAACTCGTCCACAGAGTTGACGGTGAAACACTTAATGTTCCTCATAACAGGTTTAGCCAGTTTCAGTCTCTGTCTGTATGAAGGGATTAAGTGCACCATCACGTGATCTGATAGTCCAAGAGCAGCGCGCGGGACTGCATGAAAAGCCTTGCTCAATGTAGCAGTGATCCAGCGTGTTCTCCTCTCTGGTTGGGCATTTAATAAACTATCTATACTTTGGTAATTCCTGGCTCAAATTTCCCTTGTTAAAGTCACCAAGCACGATAACAAGAGAGTCAGGAAAAGACCGTTCCACATGTAAGATCTGTCCTGCGAGCGCGCGCTGAGTGTCACGCACGTCCGCGCCGGGCGGGATGTAAACAGCCACGAGAATGAATGAAACAATCTCACGCGGTGAGTAAAAGGGCTTACAGTGGATGAATAAATATTCCAGAGAAGAAGAACAGTGTTTAAAAATCGCTGTCACGTCTGTGCACCAGCTATTGTTGATAAAGAAGCATAGTCCCCCGCCTCTTTTTTCGCCAGAGAGCGCCGCGTCTCGGTCCGCGCGGAGGAGATGAAAGCCCTCCAGTTGAAGCGCGCTGTCCGGGACACTTGCGCTCAGCCAAGTCTCCGTTTGATGATATTACGGACCGTAGATGGTGAAATCCCTAAATTCCTTGCAATAGCTTGTTGAGAAATGTTGTTCTTAAACTGTTAGACAATTTGCTTACGCATTTGTTGACAAAGTGGTGACCCTCGCCCCATCCTTGTTTGTGAATGACTGAGCATTTCATGGAAGCTGCTTTTATACCCAATCATGGCACCCACCTGTTCCCAATTAGCCTGTTCACCTGTGGGATGTTCCAAATAAGTGTTTGATAAGCATTCCTCAACTTTCTCAGTCTTTTTTGCCACTTTTGCCAGCTTTTGGAAACTTGTTGCAGGTATTAAATTCCAAATGAGCTAATATTTGCAAAAAATAACAAAGTTTTCCAATTCCAAAGTTAAGTATCTTGTCTTTGCAGTCTATTCAAATCATTGTATTCTGTTCTTATGTACGATATACACAACGTGACACATTCACTGGTTTTGGCTTTTGTACATTTAAAACACTTTCTTGTGGTCTAGATCAGAGGTTATTAACCTTTTTGACCCCAGGGCCCAATTTTTCCACTACAGATATGGCTGGGGCCCACTCAAATATTAACACTGAATTTGTAATCGTAATCTTGATTTTCAGCGTATTCATTATCTAATTGACTTTGATTGATTGATTGATTGAGACTTTTATTAGTAGATTGCACAGTGAAGTACATATTCCGTACAATTGACCACTAAATGGTAACACCCGAATAAGTTTTTCAACTTGTTTAAGTCGGGGTCCACTTAAATTGATTCATGATACAGTATATACTATCAGATATATACTATCATCATAATACAGTCATCACACAAGATAATCACATTGAATTATTTACACTATTTACAATCCGGGGTGTGGGGGGGGGGGGGGTTGGGGTTTAGATTTGGTTGTTATCATCAGTCATCAACAATTGAGAGCAGATAAATGGATATTGGAACAGTTTATAACCTTGTCAAATGATATGAAACCATGTGTTAATGAAGATTATCATTTAACACATAAACCTTAGGATTAGGTCAGGCTGATTAGAAAAAAGTGCTAATGATATGTACTGCACAAGAAGGGACTCATGAATAACTGATGGAAAACATTTATATACAAGTATGTTGTGCTGAAATAAATGAATTTAATTAATAATGAATGTTTATTAACTCAACTGTCAATAAAATTAAAGTGCAAATGAAATACTTCACCCCTTTAGTCACAATTTTTGCGCTTAAGAAACTTCTCTTTAGATCCAGACTTTGTTTGAGATTGGCACAGGTGATGGAAAAGCGTATTACAACTGAGTATTGCTGCAGGCCCATATGGACCATAGATAAGAAACAGATATTTTTGGTTGGCTCTCTAGGGGCAATTGTGGAGAAGAAACATTTTAGAAACACGGCTCTAGATAATCGAATTGAATATGCTTTGGTGTAAATTTTTACGTGAATTTTGCTCACAGTCACTTTTATAACCTACTTTTTGCATATGTTGCAAGATGTACATTTGTAGAGGAGTTCCTTTTAGATTACAATGTAATCTAGAAGTGTCTGAATATATCTTTTGAAAAAGTACACTGTTAAAATGCATTTCTTGAAAACATTGTCACTGTTTTTTTTTTCCGAAACATTATATACATTTACCAGTCACATCAAATGCACCTGCACACTCTGATCAATTCAGAACTTCATAAAAAAAAGCAGCTTTTACCAGTATTTATGTCACTGCATGTCACACACGAGGGTTGTTGTGCACATGCCGAGATTAGGTGAAAATAATACTTTATCGTACCTTTTCTGGTGTTTCCTCAAGCTAAGTCGTAGTGGTGCCCTCATTTTTTGGTCAGAGTTTAGCGGCTAAACCAATTTTGCACTGGTCCATCTTGACAAAACAGTCCCGTGTACAAACCCCGTTTCCATATGAGTTGGGAAATTGTGTTAGATGTAAATATAAACGGAATACAATGATTTGCAAATCATTTTCAACCCATATTCGGTTGAATATGCTACAAAGACAACATATTTGATGTTCAAACTGATAAACATTTTTTTTTTTGCAAATAATCATTAACTTTAGAATTTGATGCCAGCAACACGTGACAAAGAAGTTGGGAAAGGTGGCAATGAATACTGATAAAGTTGAGGAATGCTCATCAAACACTTATTTGGAACATCCAACAGGTGAACAGGCAAATTGGGAACAGGTGGGTGCCATGATTGGGTATAAAAGCAGCTTCCATGAAATGCTCAGTCATTCACAAACAAGGATGGGGCGAGGGTCACCACTTTGTCAACAAATGCAAGGCAAGGCAAGGCAAGGCAACTTTATTTGTATAGCGCTTTTCATACACAAGGCAGACTCAAAGTGCTTCACAGACAACAAAGTGAAATGAAAGAAAATAAAAGCAAAATTAAAATGCAGACAATAAAAATAAAAACAGTGCAGACGTTAAAAGTTAAAAGATTAAAAGATTTAGCTGAAAGCTAAGGTGAACATAAAAGTCTTCAGTCTAGTTTTAAAAGTAGTGAGAGTTGGGGAGAGTCTGACATCTTCAGGAAGTTTATTCCAGCTATTTGTTGCATAGTGACTGAATGATGATCTCCCTTGATTTGAGTTTACTCTTGGAACCGCTAACAGATTGGTCTCAGAAGATCTTAGTGATCTAGAGGGCGTATATAGTGGGAGCATATCAGTGATATACTTGGGCCCTAGACCATGTAGTGATTTATATGTGAGCAGGAGGATTTTGAAATCTATTCTCTGATGTACAGGGAGCCAATGTAAGGATTTAAGAATTGGTGTAATGTGCTCACATTTTTTGGTCTTTGTTAGAACTCTAGCAGCAGCGTTCTGAACAAGCTGTAGCTGCCTGACAGTTTTTTTGGGAAGACCTGCAAGGAGACCATTACAATAGTCTAGCCTACTGGTAATAAAGGCATGTACAAGTTTTTCTAAGTCTTGAGCTGACATGAGCCCTCTAAGTCTTTTTACATTTTTGAGGTGATAGTAGGCCGATTTTGTTACTGATTTGATGTGACTGTCGAAATGTAAATCAGAATCTAAAATAACCCCAAGATTTCTGGCTTTATTTGAGGTTTTCAGGGACAGTGATTGAAGGTGTTGGATGACTTTAAACCTTTCTTTTTTAGCACCAAAAACAATTATCTCAGTTTTATCTTCATTTAGTTGTAGGAAATTTTGGCACATCCAGTGTTTGACTTGCTCAATGCACTGGCACAGAAGATCTATGGGGCGATAGTCATTTGGTGATAGCGCTACATAGATTTGGGTGTCATCGGCATAGCAATGATGGTCAATGTTATTATTTTGCATGATTTGTCCTAGTGGGAGCATATAGATGTTAAATAAAGTCGGACCCAAGATTGAACCTTGGGGGACTCCACACGTTACGTTGGTTGGTTCTGATACAAAGTCACCAATGGAAACAAAATAGTTCCTATCTTGTAGATATGACTTGAACCAGCTTAAAACTGTGCCTGAGATCCCCACCCAGTTTTCCAACCTGTCCAAAAGTATTGAGTGGTCGACAGTGTCAAATGCAGCACTGAGGTCCAAAAGCATTAATACTGAAGTTTTGCCAGAGTCTGTGTTTAGACGGATGTCATTTATAACTTTAAGAAGGGCCGTCTCTGTGCTATGAAGAGGTCGAAATCCTGACTGGAAGTTGTTGTGGCAGCCAGTAGAAGCCAAGAAGTGATTTAGTTGTTGGAGGACAACTTTCTCAATTATTTTACTTATGAATGGTAGATTTGAAATTGGTCTGTAGTTGTTGATAACAGAGGCATCTAGGCTCTGCTTTTTTAGAAGAGGTTTAATGACTGCAGTTTTGAAAGCCTTCGGGAAATTGCCCGATTTAATAGAATTATTAACTATTTGCAAGATGTCTGTTGATAGGCAGTCAAAAACATTCTTAAAGAAGTTGGTAGGTAAAACATCAAGGCAGCAGGTGGATGACTTTAGAGCTGTCACCGTTTCCACTAGAGTTTTAGAGTCTATGGCATTAAAGCTTGCCATCATTGCGTGAGCAAATTGTTGAACAGTTTAAGAAAAACCTTTCTCAACCAGCTATTGCAAGGAATTTAGGGATTTCACCATCTACGGTCCGTAATATCATCAAAGGGTTCAGAGAATCTGGAGAAATCACTGCACTTAAGCAGCTAAGCCCGTGACCTTCGATCCCTCAGGCTGTACTACATCAACAAGCGACATCAGTGTGTAAAGGATATCACCACATGGGCTCAGGAACACTTCAGAAACCCACTGTCAGTAACTACAGTTGGTCGCTACATCTGTAAGTGCAAGTTAAAACTCTCCTATGCAAGGCGAAAACCGTTTATCAACAACACCCAGAAACGGCGTCGGCTTCGCTGGGCCTGAGCTCATCTAAGATGGACGGATACAAAGTGGAAAAGTGTTCTGTGGTCTGACGAGTCCACATTTCAAATTGTTTTTGGAAACTGTGGTTGTCGTGTCCTTCGGACCAAAGAGGAAAAGAACCATCCGGATTGTTATAGGCGCAAAGTTGAAAAGCCAGCATCTGTGATGGTATGGGGGTGTATTAGTGCCCAAGACATGGGTAACTTACACATCTGTGAAGGCGCCATTAATGCTGAAAGGTACATACAGGTTTTGGAGCAACATATGTTGCCATCCAAGCAACGTTACCCTGCTTATTTCAGCAAGACAATGCCAAGCCACGTGTTACATCAACGTGGCTTCATAGTAAAAGATTGCGGGTACTAGACTGGCCTGCCTGTAGTCCAGACCTGTCTCCCATTGAAAATGTGTGGTGCATTATGAAGCCTAAAATACCACAATGGAGACCCCCGGACTGTTGAACAACTTAAGCTGTACATCAAGCAAGAATGGGAAAGAATTCCACCTGAGAAGCTTAAAAAATGTTTCTCCTCAGTTCCCAAACGTTTACTGAGTGTTGTTAAAAGGAAAGGCCATGTAACACAGTGGTGAACATGCCCTTTCCCAACTACTTTGGCACGTGTTGCAGCCATGAAATTCTAAGTTAATTATTATTTGCAAAAAAAAAATCAAGTTTATGAGTTTGAACATCAAATATCTTGTCTTTGCAGTGCATTCAATTGAATATGGGTTGAAAAGGATTTGCAAATCATTGTATTCCGTTTATATTTACATCTAACACAATTTCCCAACTCATATGGAAACGGGGTTTGTAGTATACCGTAAAGAAAAGACAAACATGGAAGTATTTATTTTATAGATATCAGAGCAGATGGGAGGGCATCAGACAAGAATGAATAACACAAAGACTCAGTCGAACAGCCTGAAGCAGACGGGGAGGAGGTCTCCTTTAAGCACTTGGGGGCTGGAAAGTATTGACCTATTTTAAAGTCACTGTGCTAAATGACATTTTACCAAATTTCCTGATGTGTACCTTTATTTACAGTCATTATTTGCTTATTTGGGCTCAATAGTACTCTGGTAAGTTGTTTGTTTTAACAGGAACTCTAAAGAACGACTCCAAATTCCCTACATTAAACTCTTAGATCCTTCTTGTTCTGACGAGGGATGTAACATGGATTTTTCAGTCTGGAACATTTGGTTTGATACAGCGGTGTACAAGTTTCCCACACATTTTTTTTTTTTTAAGTTTAATTTTAAAAATGAATTGAAGCAGTTTCAGTTTCTCAGTTTTGTTCGTTTATTGTACCAAAAGTAAACTAATCGGTACTGATAAACTCTTTTTTTTTTATATAAACAATGATACCATTGTAGGTAAAATTTGTTGTACAAACTTAAAAGGGAACTGCACTTTTTTATTTTATTTGGCCTATTGCGCTTTGAGTACCTTGAAGGTAGAAAAGCGCTATACAAGTATAACCCATTTATTGTTCACAATCCTTAAAAGAGACAAGAAGACAAAAGTTTTTTTGTTTTTCTTTTGCATTGGAACTTGTAATATTCGTCTCGTTCTAGGTGGCTAGCAATGCAATGCAATAACTTCGGTGTAACGCCAACAATACTTAATTTACGCTCTGAGCTCTGTAGAATTTGCACCTGGCTCGCTGACAACAAGCTATCCATCCACTTGGGTAAAACAGAATCCATCCTGTTTGGGTCCCACATCAAACTTAAGAGAGTCAATCACTTCACCATAAAAGTAGGTGACAGTGTCATCACCAGGAAAGATGAGGTCACCTACCTAGGTTCCATTCTAGAGGCTAACCTTTCCTGTGATAAAATGGCAACCAAGGTAATCAAAAAGGTTAACCAACGAACGAGATTTCTCTACAGAATTTCCTCTCTGGTCAACAAAAGCACCTTGAGGATTCTGGCGGGAACTCTCGTTCAACCCTTTTTCGATTACGCATGCACCTCCTGGTACCCTAGCACCTCCAAAACCCTCAAATCTAAACTCCAAACATCTCAGAACAAGCTAGTCAGGTTACTTCTAGACCTCCACCCCAGATCACACCTCACCCCTACCCACTTCTCTAAAGTGGGCTGGCTCAAGGTGGAGGACAGAGTTAAACAACTTGCACTGAGCCTAGTCTATAAAATCCGCTACACCTCCCTGATACCGAAGTACATGTCAAACTACTTCCTTAACGTAAATGACCGCCATAACCACAACACCAGGGGGTGCTCCACTAACCACGTTAAACCCAGATTCCGAACTAACAAAGGTCTTAACTCATTCTCTTTCTATGCCACATCAATGTGGAATGCGCTCCCAACAGGTATAAAAGAAAGGGCATCTCTATCCTCCTTCAAAACCGCTATAAAAGTTCACCTCCAGGCAGCTACAACCCTAAACTAACACCCTCCCCGGATTGCTAATAATCAAATGTAAACAATCAAATGCAGATACTTTTTCTTATGCCTTCTGATCTCTCTCTCTCTCTCTCTCTCTCTCTCTCTCTCTCTCTCTCTCTCTCTCTCTCTCTCTATGACCACTACTTGATGTCCATACCCCCCCCCCCACCCCACCCCCCCTCCACACTCCTGATTGTAAATAATGTAAATAATTCAATGTGATTATCTTGTGTGATGACTGTATTATGATGATAGTATATATGATAGTATATATCTGTATCATGAATCAATGTAAGTGGACCCCGACTTAAACAAGTTGAAAAACTTATTCGGGTGTTACCATTTAGTGGTCAATTGTACGGAATATGTACTTCACTGTGCAACCTACTAATAAAAGTCTCAATCAATCAATCAAAACGTTCCGTAACCTGTATATTAGCTATACCGACATTAGCATTGTAAGCTCTTTTATCCTGCACTACTATGAGCTAATGCAACAAAATGTTGTTCTTATCTGTACTGTAAAGTTCAAATTTGAATGACAATAAAAAGGAAGTCTAAGTCTAAGAAGTCTAGTCTAAGAGCAAACACTGAGGAACTCTTTTTCTAGCGTGCTATGACATTAGCCGTAAGTTAGCTTCTGCATCAACAGCTGAATGGCTTTTGAGTTTGTAACGCACAACACAGTGTGATACGACAACAATGTGTAGTGACTGAAAAACATGAACAATCATATTAGAGTATCTGTAAAGTATTAGCCCACATGTCATATTTTGATTGTACACAACAAGCTCGACAGTGTATGTATTTGTAATAACAAGCATGACGTTCTACATGGATCATGATCAAGTGACTCGCTCAATTTGTCATTAGTCTAGCTGGCCGGGGACGTTTTTTCCAGTTAATATTTGGCCATTTATGTTGGCATAGCTTGGCTCCAAGTTCCACGTTTGCAGCGTCGATTCACACTTCCGTCTGCTCCAACATTTCACCTTTCCTTTGTGCTCGCTTTTACAAGCAGCAGTTCATCCTCAGTATATTCAGCTTAAAAAAAAACAAGGTTTTGAATCCTCATTGTCCAAAATATACTATTGCCAAGTCTGCCATGATTAGAATACACACACGTTTGTTGCCGAAGTAGAACACCCATGTGCTGCCAAGAAGTCTGTTAACAACTATGTTGTTATGGGAACGGAAATAATGCACCGAGTAAATAAGTTCTGGCAATGCTTAAAATGACCAAAATACCGTAAATATTGTACATATTACATATTGTTATGAATGTGTCTGTTACTATAGTATATACAGATTTGCAGTGTGTATATAAAACATTGATGGAGGGTTTTAAAGTTGCATTGCTGCCCCTCTGGCATGGAATACATTACAAACGAAACTGAAACTCTCTGAACTACTTCCATTTGGAGCCTTCCGTTCTATCCTGAGGGACAGACAGCGTGAGACGTTTGCACAGTGCCTGTGTTTTTAAAAGGTGTTCCCTTTCATGCATTTTAAAATGTATGTCTTAACGTATCACTTTTCTAAAACTGCTCTGTGACCTCTTGGCCAGGTCACCCTTGTGAAAGAGATCTTGATCTCAATGGGTTTCTTACCTGGTTAAATAAAGGTTGTATGTCTTAGAGGGCTTTAAAGGCTACAATGGTGACTCCCAAGCATTTTTATCATCTTTAAAATCCGTGTCCCTCATAATGATTGTGAACGATAGGCAAAATTTCCAAAAAAAAGTGCAGTTTCCCTTTAAAGGCCTACTGAAATGATTTTTTTTTATTTAAACGGGGATAGCAGATCCATTCTATGTGTCATACTTGATCATTTCGCGATATTGCCATATTTTTGCTGAAAGGATATAGTAGAGAACAACGACGATAAAGTTCGCAACTTTTGGTCGCTGATAAAAAAAAGCCTTGCCCCTACCGGAAGTAGCGTGACGTCACAAGCTGGAGTGCTGCTCACATTTCCCTATTGTTTACACCAGCAGCGAGAGAGATTCGGACCGAGAAAGCGACGATTACCCCATTAATTTGAGCGAAGATGAAAGATTTGTGGATGAGGAAAGTGAGAGTGAAGGACTATAGTGCAGTGCAGGACGTATCTTTTTTTCGCTCTGACCGTAACTTACATACAAGGGTTCATTGGATTCCACACTTTCTCCTTTTTCTATTGTGGATCACGGATTTGTATTTTAAACCACCTCGGATACTATATCCTCTTGAAAATGAGAGTCGAGAACGCAAAATGGACATTCACAGTGACTATTATCTCCACGACAATACATCGGCGAAACACTTTAGCTACGGAGCTAACGTGATAGCATCGGGCTCAAATGCAGATATAAACAAAAGAAATAAACCCCTGACTGGAAGTATAGACAGAAAATCAACAATACTATTAAACCCTCGACATGTAAATACACGGTTAATGCTTTCCAGCTTGGCGAAGATTAACAATGCTGTTGCTAACGACGCCATTGACGCTAACTTAGCCACGGGACCTCACAGAGCTATGATAAAAACATTAGCGTTCCACCTACGCCAGCCAGCCCTCATCTGCTCATCAACACCCGTGCTCACCTGCGTTCCAGCGATCGACGGAAGGACGAAAGACTTTACCCGATCATCCGTGCGGTCGGCGGCTAGCGTCGGCTAGCGCGTCTGCTATCCAACTCAAAGTCCTCCTGGTTGTGTTGCTGTAGCCAGCCGCTAATACACCGATCCCACCTACAACTTTCTTCTTTGCAGTCTTCATTGTCCATTAAACAAATTGCAAAAGATTCACCAACACAGATGTCCAGAATACTGTGGAATTTTGAGATGAAAACAGAGCTTTTTTGTATTGGATTCAATGGTGTCCGAATACTTCCGTTTAACTAGTGACGCCACTCGCATACGTCATCATACAAAGACATTTTCAACCGGAAGTTTAGCGGGAAATTTAAAATTGCACTTTATAAGTTAACCCGGCCGTATTGGCATGTGTTGCAATGTTAAGATTTCATCATTGATATACACTACCGTTCAAAAGTTTGGGGTCACATTGAAATGTCCTTATTTTCAATGAAGATAACTTTAAACTAGTCTTAACTTCAAAGAAATACACTCCATACATTGCTAATGTGGTAAATGACTATTCTAGCTGCAAATGTCTGGTTTTTGGTGCAATATCTACATAGGTGTATAGAGGCCCATTTCCAGCAACTATCACTCCAGTGTTCTAATGGTACAATGTGTTTGCTCATTGGCTCAGAAGGCTAATTGATGATTAGAAAACCCTTGTGCAATCATGTTCACACATCTGAAAACATTTTAGCTCGTTACAGAAGCTACAAAACTGACCTTCCTTTGAGCAGATTGAGTTTCTGGAGCATCACATTTGTGGGGTCAATTAAACGCTCCAAATGGCCAGAAAAAGAGAACTTTCATCTGAAACTCGACAGTCTATTCTTGTTCTTAGAAATTAAGGCTATTCCACAAAATTGTTTGGGTGACCCCAAACTTTTGAACGGTAGTGTATAAACTATCAGACTGTGTGGTCGGTAGTAGTGGGTTTCAGTAGGCCTTTAATTAACATGTGCTGTAACTTCTCCCTTATTTTTTCAGAGCTCTTTTCATCAGTTTCTTCAACATCTGTCGCAATTGATTGCCTACTTGTGCGCTTCCAACAGGTCAATGCAGACCAGGTGCAGCAGATGGAGCGGGAGAATAGCTTCATCACCCGCTGGAACGACAAAAAGGACACCACAGTAAGTCAATCTGAGCAAATGGAAATCACCTACGGGTGTTCTTGTTTTGTTTGTTTGCCGTCTATTGATTTGTCTGCATGCATGGCGATCTCTGGAATCAGGAGCTTTATTGGACTACGTTTCCTAGAATGAGAAGGCGGGGTCGGTGGCACCGGGGAGAGACGTAGGAGCGTGTGAAATTAGGTTTTGTTTCTGTTAACCTTTTGGCTGAGATTTCATGCCTTGATACCTTACTGTGGAAAACATTTGTAGTGCAGATAACTTCGAAGAGAGAACTTCTAAAAATCGCAGGTTGTTATTGTTTTTGGAAAAATAAAAAAAAATGGACGGCTGTTAACATTCGGAAACAGCTTTTAATAAATAAATAAAACATAATTCAGTCTAAGTCTGGGCCCCTTGAGAGGGGGTCCAGACTGAGGCCAAGGAAGAAAAAAACCCTCATAGCCATAGCATGCATAAACATGTGTGTAAGAGGGAAACATCAAAGGACATTAAAAGAGCAGAGCTGATGCAACCAGCTGCCACTTCAGCAGTGCCACTTCTACACACAGCCACGAAAGTAAAACCAAAAATAAAAATAAAAATGATCAACCAATAATATTGTGACAGTCCTAAGCTGTCGGGTGGGTTCGCAGGACCATCAGAGGAAGGCATTGTCGGGAGAAGGTTCAGACTTCTTTATTTTTCAATATCAAAAGTCTTTTGCGTGCTTTTCAGCAGCTGCCTTTTCCTCACGTCCTCCGTCTGCTTTTCAGCAGCACGTTGCCGTCGTTCGCGTGTTCGTCTCCTTCTCTTCTGTTCTCGCTCCGCATCAGCCTCTCGTTGCGTCCGCTTCCTTTCTCCGTCTCTCTCCCTGTCTCTCGGTGCTGTCATGCTCTTATACACATGGGGGAGATTATCTAATTGTGCCCAGCTGCCGGACACACGCACCTGTAGTCCATTTGGACGCGGGTTTGCTGGCCACGCCTCCCCACAAATATACATTGTGCACATACCATTGCACCATGCATAGACAAGCAACCAAACAAAAACATAATTTCAACACCCACACACACTGTGGTCCTCTGCGGTGTTCTACGCCAATGTCTGCTGGGGTGGGGGGAGCATGGCCAGAGACAGGAGCAGACCCAACAAAGCAACCAAGAGAGCCGACTCCACCCTCGGCCGCCCACCAACTCTCGGCCAGTGTCCAGTCCGCATGGATGAGCGAGGATGCGTCCGATACGCGCTCATTCATCCAAGACACACAGCGTACCGGCGTTTAGCGCCAGCTCCGCAGCCCTGTCTCTTTATCCCCATTTCCTCCAGTCTCTCCAAACATACTCCGGTGTGGGAGAGACCCAGCAGCTGGTCCCCATGGCCAAAAGGCTGCCGTGAGGCAGATCCAAAAGCCCACAAAAAGGCACAGCAGAAATCACGAAAGTGCCACCCCTTGTCGCACAGCCCCAAAGGGGTCCCGAATCAAAAGGCAAAACCCCCCCCAAAAAACCATGAAAACAAGAGAGAAACACCAGGAACATAAAAGGATGACACAAGAGCACAGAGCTCCTGCCACCAGCAGCTTTTACAGTGGCGTCAAACTGTACAAATGCTGTTTTGGCGGACATTTGAACATTCTTTCCAGTCACAGTCATACACAGTGATGCTGGTAACGTGTTACTTAGTAACATTTTTCAGTAACCAGTAACCTAACACGGTACTCTTTCCAAACCAGTAATCAGATTACAGTTACTTATCCAAGTCACTGTGCATTACTATCTTGTGATTTGTGCGAAATTCTAAATTATTGACATTTCAAACCTTAGCCTTAATCCCTAACCCTCACCTGAAAGTTAAAGGTTTAAATCCACTTTAGATTATGTGACGTTAAAATGAAATCAAAAACACATGATTAAACAAAACTCAAGAGTTATGTAAAATACATGGCCAATTCTTGGGGTGTTTAAGGCTGTGTACTCTGTCATGGCACCTTTTCTATAGTTCTACAATGAACTGGAATAAAGATGGAAAACACAGAGGGATTTTCTTTGTTGGATTTTATATTGCGCAATATGAGACTGAGACAGCATCCAGCACGAACTAGAAATCTCATATAAAAAATATACAACATAAAGTGGCAAGAAACACGTCAATAATGAACAAAGTAAAACATGTTCTAGACCAAAAATCACTCCATATTCTCTACTGCTCGCTAATGTTACCATATCTGAGTTATTGTGTAGAAATATGGGAAAATGACTATAAAAGTACACTTCATTCATTAACGGTGTAACAAAAAAGATCAGTTAGAATAATACATAATGTTGGATATAGAGAACATACAAACCCTTTATTTCATCCATCCATCCATTTTCTACCGCTTTTTCTTTTTGGGGTCACAGGGGGTGCTGGAGCCTATCTCAGCTGCATTCGGGCGGAAGGCGGGGTACACCCTGGACAAGTCGCCACCTCATCGCAGGGCCAACACAGATAGACAGACAACATTCACACTCACATTCACACACTAGGGCCCATTTAGTGTTGCCAATCAACCTATCCCCAGGTGCATGTTTTTGGCGGTGGGAGGAAGCCGGAGTACCCGGAGAGAACCCACGCAGTTGTGGGGAGAACATGCAAACTCCACACAGAAAGATCCTGAGCCCGGGATTGAACTCAGGACTACTCAGGACCTTCGTATTGTGAGGCACATGCACTAACCCCTGTTCCACCGTGCTGCCCTTTATCTATTCAATCGAAAATACTGAAATTGCACAAAGCAAACTATAATCTGCTACCCAAGAATATACAACTATTCTTCTCAACAAAAGAGGAGAAATATAATCTTAGAGAAAAATGTAATTTAAAACATTTGTACGCACGTACAACACTTAAGACCTTCAGTATATCTGTATATGGAATTAAATTATGGAATTGTTTAAGCAAAGAAATCAAACAATGTACTAATATAATCCACTTCAAGAAACTCTTCAAATTTAAAGTGTTTACAAAGTAAACATTATGGGGACGGCGTGGCGAAGTTGGTAGAGTGGCCGGGCCAGCAATCGGGGGGTTGCTGGTTACTGGGGTTCAATCCCCACCTTCTACCATCCTAGTCACGTCCGTTGTGTCCTTGGGCAAGACACTTCACCCTTGCTCCTGATGGGTGCTGGTTAGCGCCTTGCATGGCAGCTCCCGCCATCAGTGTGTGAATGGGTGAATGTGGAAATAGTGTCAAAGCGCTTTGAGTACCTTGAAGGTAGAAAAGCGCTATACAAGTATAACCCATTTATCATTTGTTTTAGTACTAAGAAGAAGAACCAAGATAAATATTCTGAATTTATTTCATCCATCCATTCATTTTCTAGATAATCTTACTCATCTCACCATATGAAATATAACTTACTTCACTAATTATTATTTATGTCTTTATTTATTTTTAATGTTATTACTTCTGGAGTATATTTTGAATAAATTGAGAACAGGAAGTGAACAAAAGTTTTTGCAACTGCTATTTAAAGGAAAAGGTGTAGGAATAATTAAACTGTGCTTCTTCCTACTCCTTTTCGAACATGTTGAATAGAGAAACTGGAAATTGCGATGTGTCATGTTGTATGCATGCATGTTCCAAATAAACTCAAACTCAAGCACATGCTCGGCAGATGAGGAATTCTCTAATGATAAAAAGAAACATTTGAACATTTATACACATCCATATTTATCCTGACTAGTTTTCTGATTTGGACTGAACAGTTTATGATATAGTTTTCTCTGCCATATCTGATTCCAATGATCTTTGTTTAGGAAACACTATTAACCATGCCGGGTTTTGTGCCCGGAGCCTCAGAGACGACCTTTGCTTCCCTACAAATCCTCCAGCCTATTTCCCTTCTCTGTTCTTCCACTCTCAATTGAAATTCATGCCACGTCAGGGAAGAAATTTAGACCAAAAGCCAATTAATGCGTTGTTTTTGTAATTGAGCCAATATCTTCCCAACCTGTCTCTGCAGTTCTCGCCAGCAGGGGACTTGATCTTTGAGGTTTACCTGGAGAAGCGAGAGCCAGAGAACTGCTGTTTAATCAAGGTGTGTACATGCATGTGCGGCGAGTTTGACAGAATCGGTCGGAGGCATTTGTGGTTTCAACCTGATGGGATTGCCTCCGCTGAACATAAGTCAGTAAAGAGCTAATCAAAGAAACGTCTGATGTAATTCTGCCAATAATTGTGTTTTGTTGCACGGTTTCTGCTTGTGGACTCTTGGCAGTAGCCTACAAAGTGATGCTCGGAGGCAGTAGCACAGGTAGCGCTAATCCCAATGAGGCAACAACGCTGCCTTTATAAATGTCATAATCAAATATTCAATGGCTCTTCAAAGCATGTGTTGCGTGGAAATATTCAAAGATTTCCTCATTAATCTGGTTTATGTTGTTTTTGTTATTGGTGGCAGGTGTCGCCCAGCATGCGATCTGCGGAGCTGGTTGAGGCCGTGCTGAGCATGAGGAACCTCGTCTTTAGTTCTGATGACTTGTGGACCACGTTTGAAGTCATCGAGAATGCAGAGTTAGGTACTGATCAACATTTCTGTCTGATGTACAAACCCCGTTTCCATATGAGTTGGGAAATTGTGTTAGATGTAAATATAAACGGAATACAATGATTTGCAAATCTTTTTCAACCCATATTCAGTTGATTATGCTACAAAGACAACATATTTGATGTTCAAACTGATAAACATTTTTTTTTCCGCTAATAGTCATTAACTTTAGAATTTGATGCCAGCAACACGTGACAAAGAAGTTGGGAAAGGTGACAATAAATACTGATACAGTTGAGGAATGCTCATCAAACACTTATTTGGAACATCCCACAGGAGAACAGGCTAATTGGGAACAGGTGGGTGCCATGATTGGGTATAAAAGTAGATTCCATGAAATGCTCAGTCATTCACAAACAAGGATGGGGCGAGGGTCACCACTTTGTCAACAAATGCGTGAGCAAATTGTTGAACAGTTTAAGAAAAACCTTTCTCAACCAGCTATTGCAAGGAATTTAGGGATTTCACCATCTACGGTCCGTAATATCATCAAAGGGTTCAGAGAATCTGGAGAAATCACTGCACGTAAGCAGCTAAGCCCGTGACCTTCGATCCCTCAGGCTGCACTGCATCAACAGGTGACATCAGTGTGTAAAGGATATCACCACATGGGCTCAGGAACACTTCAGAAACCCACTGTCAGTAACTACAGTTGGTCGCTACATCTGTAAGTGCAAGTTAAAACTCTCCTATGCAATTTTAAGTGCAGCTATCAGCGAAGAATTTATTTACTCTTAAGTCAACTCTTAGCAGACTTCTTAGGAGTAATTCTAAGAAGCTTGATAAGTACGGCCCCAGGCCCATAGTGTGTTCAGCTTTAGGACAGAGATCAGTTTAAAAAAAAAAGGTATTTATTTGTATACTGTTAAGTTAGCAGTAAAGATTTCAGCGGACTTCGAAATGTGCTAATTGTGACAAACATATACATTATCATGTTAAATATGTTCCCTTAGACCAGGTGTGTCCAAACTTTTTGACTTAGGGGCCACATTGGGCTAAAAAAATTGGCCCATGGTCAAAAGCAGACTGCAAGTAAAGTAATAATATATACCTGTAAAGTAATATATCTATATATAGATATATCTATCTATTAGATATATCTATATACATCCACCTATCTATCTATCTATCTATCTATCTATCTATCTATCTATCTATCTATCTATCCATCTATCTATCTATCTATCTATCTATCTATCTATCTATCTATCTATCTATCTATCTATCTATCTATCTATCTATCTATCTATCTATCTATCTATCTATCTATCTATCTATCTATCTATATATATGTGTATATATATATATATATATATATATATATATATATATATATATATATATATATATATATATATATATATATATATATATATATATATATATATATATATATATATATATATATATATATATACATACATACAGTGCAGGCCAAAATTTTCAATGGGTTTTCTTTATTTTCATGACTATTTACATTGTAGATTGTCACTGAAGGCATCAAAACTATGAACATGTGGAGTTATGTACGTAACAAAAAAAAGGTGAAATAACTGAAAACATGTTTTATATTTCAGTTTCTTCAAAAGAGCCACCTTTTGCTCTGATTACTGTTTTGCACACTCTTGGCATTCTCTCGATGAGCTTCAAGAGGTAGTCACCTGAAAGGGTTTTTACTTCACAGGCGTTCATAGTTTTGATGCCTTCAGTGACAATCTACAATGTAAATAGTCATGAAAATAAAGAAAAAACATTGAAATGAGATGGTGTGTCCAACAGAGTACCTAACAGAACTGCGGCCAGGGTTCGTTATCACAGAGATTATGTAATTTCCAGACTCAGATGCCCTACACATAAACTTATGCATAAGGTTGCGTAGCAACGCTGAAAAAGTGGGCACCCCAACACTAACAAACATCTGGCTTGCATTGGAGCTTCTTGGAATTCCCAAGAGAAGCCTCATACAATCATTATAAGCAACCTGCAGCTTCTGTATGCTTTTCTGCTTATACTTTACCCACAGGGGGGCAGTATACAGAGGAGTGCAATAGGCTCTGCATAAGTTTATCTTTACATCATACACTACCGTTCAAAAGTTTGGGGTCGCATTGAAATGTCCTTATTTAAGATAACTTTAAACTAGTCTTAACTTTAAAGAAATACGCTCTATACATTGCTAATGTGGTAAATGACTATTCTAGCTGCAAATGTCTGGTTTTTGGTGCAATATCTACATAGATGTATAGAGGCCCACTTCCAGCAACTATCACTCCAGTGTTCTAATGGTACAATGTGTTTGCTCATTGGCTCAGAAGGCTAATTGATGATTAGAAAACCCTTGTGCAATCATGTTCACACATCTGAAAACAGTTTAGCTCGTTACAGAAGCTACAAAACTGACCTTCCTTTGAGCAGATTGAGTTTCTGGAGCATCACATTTGTGGGGTCAATTAAACGCTCAAAATGGCCAGAAAAAGAGAACTTTCATCTGAAACTCGACAGTCTATTCTTGTTCTTAGAAATTAAGGCTATTCTACAAAATTGTTTGGGTGACCCCAAACTTTTGAACGGTAGTGTATGTAGAATAATAAAATTTATTTCTCAGCATGTTGGCTTGGGCATACAGCATACGCCGCTGTCTGTATAGGTCATCATCATCACCCAATAGATCTGTAATGATGTGCCCCAGATACTTAGTTTTATCACACAACACTCAGCACCTGTCCTAACAGATAGAATGAAGGAAAAGAGAGGTCCTTGTCTTCTCTTGTTCTACATATCATATTGACACTCTTTTTGGCATTATATTTCACATCATATTTTAAACCATAATCTGTACATATATTCAGCAGCTGTTGGAAGCCAGCACTGCTAGGAGACAGGATGGCTAAATCATCCGCATACATACAATGATTAACCACAGTATTACCAAGTACACATCCTGTTCTACAGGTATTGAGCTGTACAGATTGAAGAAGGCAGGGGAGAGAATTCCCCCCTGGCTCCCAACCTTAAATGTTGCAGAGCATTTATCGCCCCATCTGATCTGCATGCTCTGATTAGCATACCAATATGACAGAATTCTGATGATACTATCAGGCACGCCCCTCTCTTTCAGTTTTAAAAACAGTTTCTGATGGTTGACTCTATCAAAGGCTTTCGACGCGTCAATATAGCCAACTAAAACTGAGGAGTTCTTACCTTTATACATATCAATCACTTCTTTCAGTGCATAGATACAAAGGTCAGTACCATGCTTAGTTTTAAGCATGGTACTGACATATATATATACACACACACACACATATATATATATATATATATATATATATATATATATATATATATATATATATATATATATATATATATATATATATATATATATATATATATATATATATATATATATATATATATATATATATATATATATATATATGTATATATATACACTACCGTTCAAAAGTTTGGGGTCACATTGAAATGTCCTTATTTTTGAAGGAAAAGCACTGTACTTTTCAATGAAGATAACTTTAAACTAGTCTAAACTTTAAAGAAATACACTCTATACATTGCTAATGTGGTAAATGACTATTCTAGCTGCAAATGTCTGGTTTTTGATGCAATATCTACATAGGTGTATAGAGGCCCATTTCCAGCAACTATCACTCCAGTGTTCTAATGGTACAATGTGTTTGCTCATTGGTTCAGAAGGCTAATTGATGATTAGAAAACCCTTGCGCAATCATGTTCACACATCTGAAAAATGTTTAGCTCGTTACAGAAGCTACAAAACTGACCTTCCTTTGAGCAGATTGAGTTTCTGGAGCATCACATTTGTGGGGTCAATTAAACGCTCAAAATGGCCAGAAAAAGAGAACTTTCATCTGAAACTCGACAGTCTATTCTTGTTCTTAGAAATGAAGGCTATTCCATAAAATTGGTGACCCCAAACTTTTGATTGGCAGTAAATATATATATATATATATATATATATATATATATATATATATATATATATATATATATATATATATATATATATATATATATATATATATATATATATATATATATATATATATATATATATACATACATACATATATACACACATACATACATACACACATACATATATACAAACATACATACACACATACATACATACACACATACATATATACAAACATACATACACACATACATACATACATACATACATACATACATATATATATATATATATATATATATATATATATATATATATATATATATATATATATATATATATATATATATATATATATATATACACACATTTACACAAATATATACATACGTATGTGCGTGCGTATGTACCTGCATATGTATGTATGAATTTATGTACAAGTGTAGTAGGGGTGTAACGATTCGTTTTAACAATGATTCCATTCGATATTTGTATATATGTATATATATATATATATATATATATATATATATATATATATATATATATATATATATATATATATATATATATATATATATATATACATACATACATATATACACACATACATACATACACACATACATATATACAAACATACATACACACATACATACATACATACATACATACATATATATATATATATATATACACATTTACACAAATATATACATACGTATGTGCGTGCGTATGTACCTGCATATGTATGTATGAATTTATGTACAAGTGTAGTAGGGGTGTAACGATTCGTTTTAACAATGATTCCATTCGATATTTGTGGTTGCCGATACAATCTCTTTTTTTTTTTAGAACGATTCGATCCAATACAATTCAATAAGTTTAAATCAATTCAGTAACATTTTAGCCAAAAAATTCACTGTGAAATAAATACTGGATATTGAACACTGCAGGTGAAGTTTCCTATATTCTTGTCATTTCTTGTAAGGAAATTATGTAGAAATAATTATGGATACAAACAAGCAAGTAAACAATTATTTTCTTATTTAAATAAAGTACTACTAACACTTAAGGTTGAACTAACAAGATGAAACATTTTCTGCTCACATTTTCAACATTCAAGCAATTTTCAATAAGTACGGTAACCGACATTTTAACAGTAAATACAGTCATATATGCATGTATATATGCATATACAGTATATTTGTCTCCCAGTATGTGTGAGAGCCAAAACACGGCCCCCAGCCACCCAGAAAACCTCACCCAAAACAGCATGTGTGTCGCCCAGACAATAAGGGACCATAGGTCCCAGGCAGGCAGCCCTGTCAGCGACCGGGCCCCTAGGACCTACCCTACCGTTCGCAGACAGACACGCCCGGCTGAGGACAAGGCACGGGACAAGCAAGAGACAACCAGTTCCCAAGCCAGCAAGAGACCCCACGCCGGCAGAAAGAAGACGGGATGTGTGTGATCAGGTTTACAGTTAATTTTACATGTAATCAGCGAGTGCAATGATTTAAGTTTGCATAATAGTCTCATATCAAATTGAAGGGGGAAGTGTGCCAAACATGTAAAAATTAAGTACAACCTGCAATGAAGTGCAATTTTCGAGGGTAATTATCACCAAAATGCTGTCATACTGATCTACTCGCATCCACACACTCACACGTAACATTTTTTTTCGTCGCACAGCACAACATTGATTGTGACGTAACAATTTTTTGTACAAAAATAAAAAATGTAGGATATTATCAGGAAATGATTAGAGACACTTCAGTTTGTATTGATTAAAGCAAGCTGCAGCTACCAACCTGACAACACACAACTTTACCTCATATTAACAACCCCCAACCCCACACCAGACCCCGACGACACTACACTATAAACGATAAAACATTAAAGGCCTACTGAAATGAGATTTTCTTATTTAAACGGGGATAGCAGATCCATTCTATGTGTCATACTTGATCATTTCGCGATATTGCCATATTTTTGCTGAAAGGATTTAGTAGAGAACATCAACGATAAAGTTTGCAACTTTTGGTCGCTGATAAAAAAGCCTTGCCTTTACCGGAAGTAGCGTGACGTCACAGGTTGTGGAGCTCCTCACTTCTGCACATTGTTTACAATCATGGCCACCAGCTGCGAGAGCGATTCGGACAGAGAAAGCGACGGTTTCCCCATTAATTTGAGCAAGGATGAAAGATTTGTGGATGAGGAAAGTGAGAGTAAAGGACTAGAGGGCAGTGGAAGCGATTCAGATAGGGAAGATGCTGTGAGAGGTGGGTGGGACCTGATATTCAGCTGGGAATGACTAAAACAGTAAATAAACACAAGACATATATATACTCTATTAGCCACAACACAACCAGGCTTATATTTAATATGCCACAAATGAATCCCACATAAAAAACACCTCCCCCCTCCCGTTCATATAACCCGCCAATACAAATCAAACACCCGCACAACACACTCAATCCCACAGCCCAAAGTACCGTTCACCTCCGCAAAGTTCATACAGCACATATATTTCCCCAAAGTTACGTACGTGACATGCACATAGCGGCACGCACGTACGGGCAAGCGATCAAATGTTTGGAAGCCGCAGCTGCGTACTCACGGTAGCGCGTATCCAACTCAAAGTCCTCCTGGTAAGAGTCTCTGTTGTCCCATCTCCACAAGCATGCGTATCCAACTCAAAGTCCTCCTGGTAAGAGTCTATGTTGTCCCAGTTTTCCACAGGCTAATGGTAAAGCTTGACTGTCATCGTTCGGTAATGTAAACAATGAAACACCGGCTACAACGTAGCCGCTACGTGTTTGTGTTGCTGCAGCCGGCCGCTAATACACCGCTTCCCACCTACAGCTTTCTTCTTTGCTATCTCCATTGTTCATTAAACAAATTGCAAAAGATTCACCAACACAGATGTCCAGAATACTGTGGAATTTTGCGATGAAAACAGACGACTTAATAGCTGGCCACAATGGTGTCCCAAAATGTCCGCTACAATCCGTGACGTCACGCGCAAACGTCATCATACAGGATATTTCGCGGGAAATTTAAAATTGCAATTTACTAATCTAACCCGGCCGTATTGGCATGTGTTGCAATGTTAAGATTTCATCATTGATATATAAACTATCAGACTGCGTGGTCGGTAGTAGTGGGTTTCAGTAGGCCTTTAAATATCAAGAGTTTGGACACACCTGCCTTAGACCAATGTTGTTAACGTTTGCTAGCTGTTTGTTGTCTTCTTGTACGTATTTTTCTGGGCTTGGCACTGTGAAATTCAGCACCTTTAATCCAGCGCTTCTCAAACAGTGGGGCGTGTTTAGGTGTCAGAGGGGCCATGAGAGGCAGGGTCACTGCCAATATAAGCCTCATTGTTCATACTCGAACGATACAAGCCCTAAAGCTTGGTGGCAGCAGTACTCCGATTAATCAACAAGCTGTCCAGGAAATACAGTATGAGGAAGTATACATAGCCCTTGGATTTACTGTGAATACTGTAGGTAATGAGGATTTATAATGTCCTAAAGTGGATTACGGTAAGCTCTTTATTTGGAGGAAGTGCTAATCAACAAATAGCTTGAAGTATACAAATAAATAGATATCAGGTTCTCAAATGTATTTCAACTCAGGGATGTGTGTGAAAACATTCCTCATTATAGAAAATTATTGAGAACTGAGGTACCATATCCACCCCTCAATATTTAATATTCAATTCTTATCTTCCAAAGCTATTTTGGACATTGAAGGAACAGGAGAAATATGGCTAAATGGACAAAAACGGGGGTCAGCAACCCGCGGCTCGAGGCTTTAGCGCCATCCTAGTGGCTCCCTGGACTTCTTTCAGAGATGTGTGAAATGGAAAAAAGATGAAGGAAAAATTTTTTTTTTGTTTTAATATATCTTCTGTAGGAGAACAAACATGACACAAACTTTCCTAATTGTTAAAAATCTCACTGTTTATATTAAACATGCTTCACTGATGAGAGTATTTGGCAAGCACCGTTTTGTCCTACTAATTTCAGCGATCTTTGAACTCATCGTAGTTTGTTTACATGTACAAATTTCTCCGATGCTGCCACAGAAAGACCTGTATATTGCCACTCCTTCTTTGTCTCATTTTGTCCACCAAACATTTTATGCTGTGCGTGAATGCACAAAGGTGAGCTTTGTTGATTTTTATTGATTTGCTGGAGTGCTTATCAGGCATATTTGGTCAATCCATGACTGCAAGCTAATCAATGCTAACATGCTACATATTGCATCATTATGCCTCGTTTGTAGGAATATTTTGAGCTCATTTAATTTCCCTTTACTTATGTCCTCTGTGTATTTAATTTATATTTGCATGTCTCATGACACATTATCTGCATGTAATATTGGCTGCATTTCTTTTAGTTGTGTGCCATGTTGTTCCAGACCACAGCAAACGTTACCCAGCTTGCAAAGGTTGTAATAAATCAATTAGAAGACAGCCTGCCGTTCCCTTAAATTTGGACACACACATCTACACCTTTGGCCATTCTGAGCCAGTCATTTCCAGAAGTTATCTCATCCTGTGAGAAGCCTCCATTTTACTAATGATTTACAATGTTGCAAAAATGTGTAGAATAAAAATTTAAATACAACATTTCTGTCAACGAAGATTTGCGTTTGAGAGATTTTTTTATTTTTATTTTTGGTCACAACATTTTGGGTTGCCGACCCTTGGACTAACAGGTTCTGATTATGAATACTGAATATTGCCAACAGGTTTTTCTTTTTTATTGTCACTTCCAGCAGTACCACCTTAGCAGTTCCTAAAGTCCACTCCTCGTCTCCAAAGACCTCCTGCAGAGACGATTAATCTTGTGGCGTCAATGCAAAAACAAGTCACGTTTTAATGATATGTACACCAATGAATTCCCACATCATATGTCATAATTTGCCTATATCCTCCAGCGCTGGGAGTTGACCCACTTCCTCTAGTCTTGTTGCATTGTGATGCACATTGAGGCGCAGATCTCGATGCCGCCACTGAAGGCAAATTTGAGCTCGGCCGTCAAGTTCAGCGACAGTCCCTTATGTTAGTTGGCCTACTCACATGTTCCCATAAAAGACAGGAGGCGGACTGTGAAGGCGATTCTGATGGCTCCTAAAAGCACTTGTTAGGCGTTTTGGAGGGTAGCTGCAAATAAACTGTTAGGAAGGACAATGGGCAGAAAATGGGCAGCTAATATTTGTCAGGAAACTAATTCCACAGTCTGGAGATTCCGAAGACGATAAAACCGGCTCTATGAATAAGTGATGCCATTGCGGGCCTTTTTACCTCCTCAGGTTATGAATAACTGTAGCCATGGAGGCATCAGAGCAGAATCTGTGCTGCACAAATTAGCGGAGTTCTTGTTGCTGAAAATATGCACCCTGTCCGCCAATTAGGTGGAGATAATAGGTCTATTTTGCACATGAGTGTGTTTTTATAATCATATCTTGATCCGCTCAAGATAGCTTCCCTGTTCGTGAAGCATCATTTTGTTGTGCAGTTCATTAGAATGAGTCAGGCTATTTATAGGTCATGGACACTGTACTTACCCACCCCCTTCCCTTTGGGTTGCAAGGCATGTTGGTAGACATGTAATATAGATGTTCTCTATGATTTATATTATTGTATAATTGTTATACCGTATTTTCCGGACCATAGGGCGCACCGGATTATAAGGCGCACTGCCGATGAATGGTCTATTTTCGATCTTCCATATATAAGGCGCACCGGATTATAGGGCGCATTAAAGGAGTCATATTTGTATTTTTTTTTGTAATTTGAAGACACTTCCTTGTGGTCTACATAACATGTCATGGTGGTTCTTTGGTCAAAATGTTGCATAGATTATGTTTTACAGATCATCTTCAAGCCGCTGTCTGACAGTCGCTTCAGGATGCGCTGTTGTGTGAGCGGTCTTATTTACGTGGCTCACCTTTGGCAGCGTCTTCTCCCCGTCATCTTTGTTGTAGCGGTGTAGCGTGCAAGGACGCGAGTGGAAGAAGTGTCAAAAGATGGAGCTAACTGTTTTAATGACATTCAGACTTTACTTAAATCAATAACGGAGCAGCATCTCCTCATCTGGAAACAACAACAACGCCGGAAATGTGTCCCGTGAAAAAACATCCGACCGTAACTCTAATAACTAAAGTTCCTTGGGTGAATAATGTCAACTCACTACACCGGTATGTTTTAGCACTTTCATGGCGAGTTTACTGACAGATATAAGTAAAAACTTTACACTACTTTATATTAGAAATGGCAACAGCGGCGGATGAATGTCACATAACAAGAAGATAGAGAAAAAGAAGAAGCTTATCGACTACGGTGTCGCCACGGACTACAAAGGCAGATGCGTACAATTTTTCATGATTTATGCAGATCCCAAATACACATCAGCAGGTACCAGAAGGTAAGAAAAGTTGCCTTTGCATAATATTGCGAAACCAAACGGCAGATAATATGTCTTACCTTATACACACACCATAATAATATTCATGTTTAATGCGCCGATAATCCATCAAGCGGTGCTGCTTCATAGCTTACCTAAGTCATACTAAAACATTTTGATAGATTTTTGAGCACCGTGTGTAATGTTCTATATTTACAATGGAACATATAAAATGTTGGCGTTGTTTACTTGGGTCATATTGCCATCATAGTGCAGTCACACTTATCATTACACCATGTACAAAATAAAGTTGCTTCGAGGTCGGTAAGCAAAACCAGATTTATTCCGTACATTAGGCGCACCGGGTTATAAGGTGCACTGTGGAGTTTTGAGGGGAAAAAAGTGATTTTAAGTGTGCCTTATAGTCCGGAAAATATGGTATATTATCCTTAGACCAGGGGTGTCCAAAGTGCGGCCCGGGGGCCATTTGCGGCCCGCAGCTAATTGTTTACCGGCCCGCGACACATTCTGGAAATGCTATTGCAAAAATAAAAAAAAACATTACAAAAAGTGGAATGAGTTGCAATGTTGACACAAAGCTGCCATGCAGGCTGTTTATTTTTCTTTTGTCTATCTTTATTTTTCTTTTTTTTGCCATTGCTCCAAAAAAAAAAAAAATCAATGTTATAATGAATTATTGACCTATTCAAGGCTCCTTTCTTTGACAAAAGAGCATAAAAACAAACAAAATAATAGTTGAAATGTAAAATCGACAGATATATCTGAAGTTGATCTCGTAACTTAAGTGTTTAAAGTAAAAAAACCTAATAAAAATGTATCACTTTATGAGTGGGGCACCTTGTGGATCCCAAATATATTTAATGAGATTTTATTTATCTTTTCACAGTGATTACTCAAAAATGATAATGAATTAAAATCAATGGTGTCCTGCATTATTGATCTTTTTAAGGCTCTAATTACTTCACATCAAACATTGCTTTCGGAATGTTTTGTGCAGTGGGGGAAATACTGCATATTTCAGTTTTATTATAAAACACAAAGTTGTCTTTGACAGAAAAGGCATAAAACCTTTTTTTTAATTTATTTAACTTTACATCAACCTGAAGTTGATATACTGTAGAGATTTACTGTAAGCGTTAAATAAAAAAATACAATAATAATTTGGATTGTTTTTAACATTTTAATGACTTAGACCCTTTATGGTCCCCGAGAGCCCTGAAGGTTAAAAAACAAAAAACAAATCCATATATTTTGTTACGGTTTGAAAATGAAAAATATCAAAATGGCCCCCGAATTTTTCCGTGTGCGGCCCTCAGTGGAAAAAGTTTGGACACCTCTGCCTTAGACAAATTGTCAATGACATGTGGAAAGCCATGTTGTTTTAACCAATCTCACTCAAATGTTGTGCCTATCCGACCCCTAAAAGGTGTGTACCAAATTTTGCAGAAATTTCAGTAGTTGTGTTAGAAATTTCAAGTCAAAACAGACTTTTGGGATTTAAAAATAGCGCCATCATGTTGTGTTTATGTCAGAAAAACAATACCACATGCAAAACAGTAGGGGTGCATGTTTCCACAAAATTGCACCCTTTTGTGTGTAGTAGTAGTAGAAGATACTGTACAAATACTGCACATGGCATCCTATTTTATTTTATTTTTTTACATGATTGCGTTTTACCTTCTTGTGCTTTTGGACAGAGCGGCCGTTGCACCACAGCGAGAAGATTCTAGAGCAGGTGTTGGAGTGGAGCACACTGGACTGTCCTAGTTCTGCTTTTCTTGTTTTAAAGAAGTTTGCAGGGGCTGCAGGAGGCCCTAAAGACAAAGGTAGAACACATCACTCATTCTAAATATATTCAGTATTAAGTTTTGAACGGGGCTTTTTTCTCCCCCCTCATAGTGGACCAGAAGCAGCTGGTAAGAGGCGAATATCTTAAGTTCAACGACGGCTGCACCAAACTGCTATCGGGGCACAAATTCCAGGACAAATACGTGGTGCTTCGCGCCGAGAAGCTGCTCCTCTACAGAGATATCAAAGTGAGCGCTTTTTTATTTTCTGCCTAATCTCAGCACCACATCGCCGGTAAACACTCGTGGCTTTTACCTCGTTTCAACACAGCAGCCTAGTGTGCCGGGATATCGTATTTTGGGTTCTACTTTCAGACACTTGCCGCCTGAAATCCTTGCAGCTCCATCTCCCTGGTGACATAGCTTGACTGTGGTTTTTCAGATTAAGTAGGGAAGAGAATTCCTGCTGACTTCCATAAAAGAATGGCGCTTGGGAAGAGTGTACCAACGGGCCGGCGTTCCCTGGAGGCTATGTCTTCTCTGCAGTTGAAACATGGGATTTGTAAAGGCGTGTGAGGAAGTGTTAATAATTAATGAAGGCGTAGTCATTCTGGTATGGAGGAATAAAGGAACGGGGATGGGGGCGGGCGAGAGCTTGGGGGACTAGAGTGTTAAGGTTCCTCTTGAAATCTAAATGCTAAGATAATTACGCTATAAATGCAAAGTGATGCTTAATTGATGTGCTTTGCCCTCTGTGATTATGGCCAGCTTTGTGTTTAATGCAAATGGGTGAAAGCGGGATTGGGAAAAGGAGAGAATGTAGCGATGTCAAAGTTTGTACTTCATAGGAATGTTTTCTTGAATTTATTGCAATTGTAGTCATGCACCCTTAAATGGACAACATGAACCAAAAAGGATGTTGCATTTTAATCACGAAAAAGGGTACGCCAACCCCTTTTTCGCATATCTAGGCAAGTTGTACGCCATTGGAAAGCTCATTTTGTTGAAATTCAAATGTTATAGTCTACATAAAGGATATTTAACTAAGTTGTTTTGGGGGCCATATTTCCAGAAAGCTAAGATCCGAGGGGGCCGGACACGACGAATGGTCTTATTTTCTATATTTCGGAGAACCATTATCCTCTACAGCAGGGGTACCCAGACTCTTTGACTCGGGGGCCGCATTGGGTTAAAAATATTTGGCCGTGGGCCGGGCTGTCTATATATATATATATATATATACATATATATATATATATATATATACCTGTATATATATATATATATATATATATACATGTGTGACAATCATTGGTACTTTAACTTTAACTTATATAAAGACTTGGACTTACTTTTATTGTTATTCAAATTTGAACTTTACAGTACAGATAAGAACTACATTTTGTTGCATTAGCTCATTGCAGGATAAAAGAGCAATAAGGTGCAGATATAAATAAATGGATTACTGTACAGATAAATATATTGCACTTATTGCATATGCATCCACGTTTATGGATGTGTGTTATATTGTCTTTATATTCCAGAGAGTTATATATATATTCCTCGCGCACTAATTGACTGAAAGAGCGCGCACTTGCCGCGCGATGATGTTACGTTATCAATGGGAAAAGGCATTTTTAGACAATATGATTTGCCTGAGCACTTAGGAGACCCTGAGAGAAACAAGCGGTAGAAAATGGATTAGAAAGGACAGATTTTAAAAAAATATATATATATATGTATATATATATATATATATATATATATATATATATATATATATATACAGGACTGTCTCAGAAAATTAGAATATTGTGATAAAGTTCTTTATTTTCTGTAATGCAATTAAAAAAACAAAAATGTTATACATTCTGGATTCATTACACATCAACTGAAACATGCAAGCCTTTTATTATTTTAATATTGATGATTATGGCATACAGCTTAAGAAAACTCAAAAATCGTATCTCAAAAAATTTGAATATTTCCTCAAACCAAGTAAAAAAAAAAAAGATTTATAACAGCAAAACAAAATCAAACATTTGAAAATGTTGCACGGATTACTGCATCAATGCGGCGTGGCATGGAGGCAATCAGCCTGTGGCATTGCTGAGGTGTTATGGATGCCCAAGATGCTTCAATAGCGCCCTTTAGCTCATTTGCATTATTGGGTCTGGTGTCTTTCAGCTTCTCCTTCACTATACCCCACAAATTCTCTATGGGGTTCAGGTCAGGGGAGTTGGCAGGCCAATCGAGGACAGTAATGCCATGGTCAGTACACCAGTTACTGGTGGTTTTGGGACTGTGGGCAGGTGCCAGATCATGCTGGAAAATGAAATCATCATCATCTCCATAGAGCTTTTCAACAGATGGAAGCATGTAGTGCTCTAAAATCTCTAGAAGCGTCTGACTTGGGCTATGGAGAAGAAGCACTGGACAGTTGCAGAGTGATCCAGAGTCCTGTTTTCAGACGGAAGCAAGTTTTGTATTTCATTTGGAAGTCAAGGCGCTAGAGTCTGGAGGAAGGCTGGAGAGGAGCAAAATCCAAGTTGCTTGAAATCCAGTGTGAAGTTCCCACAGTCAACAATGGTTTGGGGAGCCATGTCAGCTGCTGGTGTTGGTCCACTGTGTTTCATCAAGTCCAGAGTCAATGCAGCTGTGTACCAAGAGATTTTAGAGCACTACATGCTTCCATCTGTTGAAAAGCTCTATGGAGATGATGATTTTATTTTCCAGCATGATCTGGCACCTGCCCACAGTCCCAAAACCACCAGTAACTGGTGTACTGACCATGGCATTACTGTCCACGATTGGCCTGCCAACTCCCCTGACCTGAACCCCATAGAGAATTTGTTTGGTATTGTAAAGAAGAAGCTGAAAGACACCAGACCCAATAATGCAAATGAGCTAAAGGCCGCTATTGAAGCATCCTGGGCATCCATAACACCTCAGCAATGCCACAGGCTGATTGCCTCCATGCCACGCCGCATTGATGCAGTAATCCGTGCAAAAGGATTCCCAATCAAGTACTGAGTGCATTAATTGACATTTTCAAATGTTTGATTTTGTTTTGCTGTTATAAATCTTTTTTTTTTACTTGGTCTGAGGAAATATTCAAATTTTTTGAGATACGATTTTTGAGTTTTCTTAAGATGTATGCCATAATCAGCAATATTACAATAATAAAAGGCTTGCAATACTTCAGTTGATGTGTAATGAATCCAGAATGTATGACATTTTTGTTTTTTTAATTGCATTACAGAAAATAAAGAACTCCTCTTGACAAAATTGGTGCAGTTCAGCTAAATGTGTTGGTTTTCTGACATGTACTTGTTTCTTCAGCATTGTCCACACGTTTAAGTCAGGACTTTGGGAAGGCCATTCTAAAACCTTAATTCTACCCTGATTTAGCCATTCCTTTACCACTTTTGAAATGTGTTTGGGGTCATTGTCCTGTTGGAACACCCAACTTCGCCCAAGACCCAACCTCCGGGCTGATGATTTTAGGGCTGTGGCACAAAAGCCAATTATCTTCTGTGTATTAGAAAGTACCAGCCCCTCTTCTAATATACGTAGCTGGAACCAATTACAACATTATTGATGACTGACACATTGAATAGCCAATTACATTCTGTAAATACTGATGAGCTGGTTGGTGAGTGGACTTTTGTCATAAAAGCAAGAAAGTCTGTTGATTTTTTTTAACAAAGCTTAAATGTTGATATTTGGCGTTGTTAGGCCTATTTTAAAATATTCTTAAGCTCCCCTAAATCATTTTGTGTTAAAAAAAATAAAAAAAATAAAAAATCTATTTTTTTTTTTTTTTTTTTTTTTTTACAAATACATGCCGACATATTCATTATAAAGTGGCCCGAATATGAGTTTAAATAAATAATCATATAACCTGTCATTGTTCACTCAGTTTCCCCTCACTTCATAGCGTAAGGTAGAGATCCCCTTTAGTGCGTCGATATCCAATCCATTCCACTTGTTCATATAGAAAATGCCCACATCACTCAAAATCCAGTCCGCATTTTCTCTGCGACCTTGCTTGCGGTCCTTGGACTTGTTCATATAGAAAATGCCCACATCACTCAAAATCCAGTCCGCATTTTCCCTGCGACCTTGCTTGCGGTCCTGCAGGTGTACGAAGCACATTAGCACACAGTACTGCTGAACAAGAACGTGAACGGATGCAAAATGGACATAAGAAACTTTTTCAAGAAAGTAAGTATTCATCACTGCTTGTAGTAAAATGCATTAGCTCCACTTTACACCAGGTCTGTGTTTGACAAAAAGTTACATTCCCGCTCTAAAACAATGCTAGGGACAAAATTAACAAACATCCACAACAACTCAGTTTTCTATGTGGTCATGTACGACTATGCATGTGTGTGTGTGTGTGTGTGTGTGTGTTTCAGAGCACGAAAGCAGAGAGAGAGGTCCAACTTAAGGCTTCCAAGTGCTACCTGGGCCTGAAGAAGAAGATGAAGCCTCCAAGCAGGTAGCCAAATTGTTGTCTGTCGGAAACGCGAGAGTGGCAGTGCGGGAGTCACGCATGTGGTCGGAGGGGGAAGGGTCTCGGAGACTGCAGAGGGAAAAGGTGATGCAACTGCGGTGTCATCAATAGACTGTTGAGTGGGATGTGGTAAAAGCAAGACTGGAAGGCCGAGGAGGAAAGAGAGAAAGTTGAGGGGGTGAGGATGGAGAAGCGCTCCAGTACCTCATTAGGCCGAGGTCCCTCTCTCCTGCATGTGTGTGTGTGTGTGTGTGTGCGTGTGTGTGTGAGCGGGCCGCAACTGCAGAGCTGAATCACTATTGCAGCGCTGCTCCAGGCTTTGCTCATCCTCCACTCCTCTTCTGCCATGGAAAGTCACCTCATTAGTTAGTTTCTCTTTCTCTCTCACTTTCTGTCTCTCTACTGCTCCCTCTCTCTCTCTCATACACAAGCACACCTACTGTACTTAAGGCCTCATTTACTAAGATCCAAATACCTTGCGTTAAACAATCTGTAAAACCCAAAACCAGTAAAGTTGGCACGGTGTGTAAATAGTAAATAAAAACAGACTACAATAATTTGCAAATCCTTTTCAACCTATATTCAATTGAATAGACTGCAAAGACAAAATACTTAACTTCCGAACTGAAAAACTGAATTTTTTGCAAATATTAGCTCATTTGGAATTTAATGCCTGCAGCATGTTTCAAAAAAGCTGGCACTAGTGGCAAAAAAGACTGAGAACGTTGAGGAATGTTCATCAAACACCTATTTGGAACATTCCACAGGTGAACAGGCAAATTGGGAACAGGTGGGTGCCATGATTGGGTATAGACTTAGACTTAGACTTAGACTTCCTTTTTATTGTCATTCAAATTGAACTTTACAGCACATATAAGAACGAAATTTCGTTACATAAACTCATGGTAGTGCAGGATAAAAAAAGCAATAAGGTGCATGTATAAATAAATTAATATATATAAATAATATATATAATATATAATATATATATAAAATAAATAAATATATATAAATATATATAAATAAATAAATAGATTACTGTACAGATAAGTATATTGCACTTTTTCACATGCGTCCACTTTTATGGATGTATGTTATATTGTCTTTTTTATTCCAGCGAGTTAATCCATTTTGGGGGGAGTTGAGGGGATAATTTAATTATGATGCATTAAAGAGTCTTACGGCCTGAGGGAAGAAGCTGTTACAGAACCTGGAGGTTCTGCTTCGGAGGCTGCGGAACCTCTTCCTAGAGTCCAGCAGTGAAAACAGTCCTTGGTGGGGGTGGGAGGAGTCTTTGCAGATTTTCTGAGCCGTGGTCAGGCAGCGGCTTTTTGCGATCTCCTGGATAGGAGGAAGAGGAAGTCCTGATGATCTTTTCCGCCGTCCTCACCACTCTCTGGAGAGACTTCCAGTCTGAGGCACTGCAGGCTCCAGTCCAGACAGAGATGCTGTTGGTCAGCAGGCTCTCTATAGTGCCTCTGTAGAATGTATAAAAGCAGCTTCCGTGAAATGCTCAGTCATTCACAAACAAGGATGGGGCGAGGGCGACCACTTTGTAAACAAATGCATGAGCAAATTGTCGAACAGTTTAAGAACAACATTTCTCAACCAGCTATTGCAACGAATTTAGGGATTTCACCATCTACGGTCTGTAATATCATCAAAGGGTTCAGAGAATCTGGAGAAATCACTGCACGTAAGCGGCAAGCCTGTGACTTTTGATCCCTCAGGCGGTACTGCATTAATAAGCAACATCAGTGTGTAAAGGATATCACCACATGGGCTCAGGAACACTTCAGAAACCCACTGTCAGTAACTACAGTTGGTCACTACATCTGTAAGTGCAAGTTAAAACTCTCCTATGCAAGGCGAAAACCGTTTATCAACAACACCCAGAAACGCCGTCGGCTTTGCTGGGCCTGAGCTCATCTAAGATGGACTGATACAAAGTGGAAAAGTGTTCTGTGGTCTGACGAGTCCACATTTCAATATGTTTTTGGAAACTGTGGACGTCGTGTCCTCCGGACCAAAGAGGAAAAGAACCATCCGGATTGTTATAGACGCAAAGTTCAAAAGCCAGCATCTGTGATGATATGGGGGTGTATTAGTGCCCAAGACATGGGTAACTTACACATCTGTGAAGTCACCATTAATGCTGAAAGGTACATACAGGTTTTGGAGCAACATAAGTTGCCATCCAAGCAACATTCTCATATTTCAGCAAGACAATGCCAAGCCACATGTTACAACAGCGTGGTAACACAGTGGTAACAATGCCCCTCTGCCAACTTTTTTGCCATTTTTAAATTCTATGTAAATGATTATTTGCCCAAAAAAATTTAGTTTCTCAGTTAGAACATTAAATATCTTGTCTTGTCGCTACAACAAAGATGACGGGGAGAAGACGCTGTCGGAGGTGAGCCACGTAAATAAGACCGCCCACAAAACGGCGCATCCTGAAGCGACTGTCAGAAAGTGACTTGAAGATGATCAGCAAAACATAATCTATGCAACATTTTGACCAAAGAACCACCATTACATGTTATGTAGACCACAAGGAAGTGTTTTCCATTAAGACATTTAAAAAAAAAAAAAAAGACCGTCAGTGCGCTTTATACGAACCCAGTTTCCATATCCCCTCAGCATCAAGGGTTGGAAATGGGGGTTAAACCACCAAAAATGATTCCCGGGCGCGGCTATGCTGCTGCCCACTGCTCCCCTCACCTCCCAGTGGGTGATCAAGGGGATGGGTCAAATGCAGAGGACAAATTTCACCACACCTAGTGTGTGTGTGACAATCATTGGTACTTTAACTTTAACTTAATATGAGTTGGGAAATTGTGTAAATATATGTATGTAAATATAAACGGAATACAATGATTCGCAAATCCTTTTCAACCCATATTCAATTGAATGCACTACAAAGACAAGATATTTGATGTTCAAATTCATAAACTTTTTTTTTTTTTGCAAATAATAATTAACTTAGAATTCCATGGCTGCAACACGTGCCAAAGTAGTTGGGAAAGGGCATGTTCACCACTGTGTTACATGGCCTTTCTTTTTAACAACACTCAGTAAACGTTTGGGAACTGAGGAGACACATTTTTGATGCTTCTCAGATGGAATTATTTCCCATTCTTGCTTGATGTACAGCTTAAGTTGTTCAACAGTCCGGGGTCTCCGTTGTGGTATTTTAGGCTTCATAATGCACCACACATTTTCAATGGGAGACAGGTCTGGACTACAGGCAGGCCAGTCTAGTACCCGCACTCTTTTACTATGAAGCCACGTTGATGTAACACGTGGCTTGGCATTGTCTTGCTGAAATAAGCAGGGGCGTCCATGGTAACGTTGCTTGGATGGCAACATATGTTGCTCCAAAACCTGTATGTACCTTTCAGCATTAATGGTGACTTCACAGATGTGTAAGTTACCCATGTCTTGGGCACTAATACACCCCCATACCATCACAGATGCTGGCTTTTGAACTTTGCGCCTATAACAATCCGGATGGGTCTTTTCCTCTTTGGTCCGGAGGACACGACGTCCACAGTTTCCAAAAACAATTTGAAATGTGGACTCGTCAGGACCACTGAACACTTTTCCCCTTTGTATCAGTCCATCTTAGATGAGCTCAGGCCCAGCGAAGCCGACGGCGTTTCTGGGTGTTGTTGATAAACGGTTTTCGCCTTGCATAGGAGAGTTTTAACTTGCACTTACAGATGTAGCGACCAACTGTAGTTACTTACAGTGGGTTTCTGAAGTGTTCCTGAGCCCATGTGGTGTTATCCTTTACACACTGATGTCGCTTGTTGATGCAGTACAGCCTGAGGGATCGAAGGTCACAGGCTTAGCTGCTTACGTGCAGTGATTTCTCCAGATTCTCTGAACCCTTTGATGATATTACGGACCGTAGATGGTGAAATCCCTAAATTCCTTGCAATAGCTGGTTGAGAAAGGTTTTTCTTAAACTGTTCAACAATTTGCTCACGCATTTGTTGACAAAGTGGTGACCCTCGCCCCATCCTTGTTTGTGAATGACTGAGCATTTCATGGAATCTACTTTTATACACAATCATGGCACCCACCTGTTCCCAATTTGCCTGTTCACCTGTGGGATGTTCCAAATAAGTATTTGATGAGCATTTCTCAACTTTATCAGTATTCGTTGCCACCTTTCTTAACTTCTTTGTCACGTGTTGCTGGCATCAAATTCTAAAGTTAATGATTATTTGCAAAAAAAAAATGTTTATCAGTTTGAAAATCAAATATGTTGTCTTTGTAGCATATTCAACTGAATATGAGTTGAAAATGATTTGCAAATCATTGTATTCCGTTTATATTTACATCTAACACAATTTCCCAACTCATGGAAACAGGGTTTGTAATCAGGTGCGCCCTATGGCCCGGAAAATACGGTATACAAAACCTACTTTTTTAACCTATTGGTACCTGTTTGTACGTATTTGAAAAATGATTAATACAATATGATGAACGTAAAATTATTTAACTGATATTAAATGTATTTATTTATTTTTGGCTTAAAACATTTTTTTTAAAACCGGTCTTGAAAAAGAAAGATGGTCTTACATAGAAAGAAGTAATGCTAGTAGTTGTGTAGTATTTCCAAGCGAGTGGCTGGTGGCCTCTTTATGCATGACAACACCATATTGTGCTCTTCCAATACTCATGGCCGGGAGGAGCTTTGCTGGTTATTAATTCCGCTCTTCACAATAAACACAAATAAAAATAAACTGACTTGCTTTTTTTCTCGTGAAACAGCTGGGGCTTCACGGTCTACACAGAGAAACAGCAGTGGTGAGTCGCTAGCGTCCATGAATGTGCACAGTAAATTAAAAGGCTACCATGTTAAAAAAGGTGTCTCCTCTTGCAGGCATTTCTGCTGCGAGGAGAAGGAGATGCAGGTGGGCTGGGTGACGGACATCGTTAGGATGAAGGTACAGTATGTAATTTTTTTTCACACTTTTATTCTTTCATCACTTAAGCTGTCAAAAAACAGTGGGGGTGCAACGCTACATGTATTTGTAATTAGATTTTTTGGTACAGTCTTGAGGTATACCAATTTCCCACACTCTGCATACCAGGTGAGGGACAGGAAGTGCGACTATTGTTATGTGTCTACTGTGTAAACAAAAGTATTTTTAATGGCTCGCAATGTTGCCAAGAAGAAGCCAAACCTTGAAAACCTCTTCTGTCATTAGTCTCCCATTTGGTAACACTTGGGGCCTGATCTACTAGGATCCAAATACAACAAGCTATAGAGCAGGGGTCTCAAACTCAATTTACCTGGGGGCCACTGGATGCAGAAACTGGGTGAGGCTGGGCCGCAAGAAAAGATTTCTTAAAAAAAATCTAACATGCACTTTTTAATGAATTCACCTTCTTTGAATGGCTTTCCCGCCCTAGTAACCATCTCACTCACCTTGTAGCTAGCTTTGACTGCTGCATTGCTCTTTTCGCTTGCTTTCTTGACGAAATCTTGTTGCCTCAGTAGACTGGTTTTATATTTGCAACCCGGTTCACTCTCTCATCTGCCTGGTATTTTGCATACTCTTCAGCATGACTAGTTGTATAATGACGTTTCAAATTGTATTCCTTGTGCACCGCAACTTTCTGTGTATCAACTACAGAAAAGAGCCTTAAGGATTATTCATAAAGTAGATTACTTAGAACACACTAACATATTATTTATTAATTCGGGTTTATTGAAATTACAGGAGCTAGTAAAGTTACAGGTGGGGGTGTTTTTGTAGCCAGGAAGAGTTAGGGCTGCAAAGGATTCTGGGTATTTGTTCTGTTGTGTTTATGTTGTGTTACGGTGCGGATGTTGTCCCGAAATGTGTTTGTCATTCTTGTTTGGTGTGGGTTCACAGTATGGCGCATATTTGTAACAGTGTTAAAAAATAAATAAAATAAAATATGACCACCCTCAGTGTGACATGTATGGCTGTTCCTCAAGTATGTCTTGCAATTACTTGCGTGTGTCTGCAGAAGCCTTATACAACATGTGTCTGGGCCGGCAGGCACGCTGTCAGTATGGAGAAAAAGATGATGCGGTGACAGTTTCTAGAGGACACTAAAGGCAGTGCTGTCACGGCACACCCACGACATTGTCGAGAGCGTCAAGTGCCATTCATTTAAAAACTCGCCATTCATTTAAAAACTTGCGGGCCGCACTAACATAGACTTTCATATTAAGATGGAGGCCGCAAAATAACGTCTCGCGGGCCACAATTGGCCTGCTGGCCCCGCGTTTGAGACCCCTGCTATAGAGCGTGTGCAAATTTTTAAAGTTTCACATATTATTAGTGGGCGTGTTGTGTGTGATTAATTAAGACTGAGCGTGTGAGGTTTTAGCCTGGTTTCTTCCGCTCCAAATTAATGATATCATTTGCTCCAACGGTCCAGCATGTGCTGTTTGGTTTATGATGTGCAATATGCGAAGCACGCTATCTTTTGGAGGGTATAGAATTGCGATCTAGACAACAGAATCCGCTCTGGGAGGCGCCGCTGTTGTGATGGTGTGTCGGGAATGACCTAAAAATGCACGTTGAAAGGTTTTTTTTCATTACGGAGATACATTAATAATACTGTATGAAAAAAAAACACCAGCAGACACCAAATAAATCCATCCGTCCATTCATTTTCTACCGCTTGTCCCTTTCGGGGGTTAAGGGGGTGCTGGAGCCTATCTCAGCTGCAAATAGTTCTAATCAACCCCTTAAAGCAGGGGTGTCAAACTCAAATACAGATTGGGACAAAATTTAAAACTGAACAAAGCCGCGGGCCAAGGTTGAACAAATTAACATTTTAATAGGGACCCAAAAAGTTTTGCATTAAATATTGAACAAGCAAGGCTTATATAACTTTATAGTGACATGCAAAATCGAGTTTCAAATAATAATAATAATAATTAAAAAATATCAATGGCATATCAAATACAATTTAAATAAAAATTGAATGCCTCTTTTCTATTTGCAGCCTTCTGAGGTAAATATCAACATTAACTTTTTCCACAGGCTAATACATTTTAAAATAAATTAATCAATAAACCAACCATTCTGGACTTTAAACTGCTCAGTTTGCAACACACTGATCTAATCTGATGTGTCCAAGCCAGATACCTGACATATTTTCTTGGATGCTAGTTCATTAATGTCGGGGCTCAGGCTCAGGCAACCTTCATTATCGAACGAAGGTGTTCATCAGTCATTATATCTCGTATTCCACCGGACCACAGTCTTGGGGGCGTGCCTTACGTCACGTCCGCTTTTCATCCCTTCTAACAACGTGCCGGCCCAGTCACAAGATATGTGCGGCTGCTGTACGCACGCATGCGCAAATGCAACGCACACTTGATCAACAGCGATACAGGTTACACTGAGGGTGGCCGAATTAACACTGTTAGAAATATACGCCACACTGTGAATCCACACCAAACAAGAATGACAAACACATTTTGGGAGAACATCCGCACTGTAACACAACATAAACACAACAGAACAAATACCTAGAACCCTTTGCAGCACTGACTCTTCCAGGATGCTACAAAATCCCCCCCCCCCCCCTGCTACCACCAAATCCCGCCTCTCCCCCCCCCCCCCCCCCCCCCACCCCCCCACACACACACACACCTTGTAGCGTCCCGGAAGAGTTAGTGCTGCAAAGGGTTCTGGGTATTTGTTCTGTTGTGTTTATGTTGTGTTACAGTGCGGATGTTCTCCCGAAATGTGTTTGTCATTCTTGTTTGGTGTGGGTTCACAGCGTGGCGTATATTTCTAACAGTGTTAAAGTTGTTTATATGGCTACCCTCAGTGTAACCTGTATCGCTGAAGATCAAGTATGCGTTGCATTCACTTGTGTGTGCGTGCTAAAGCCGCACATATTATATGACTGGGCCAGCACTTGTGGATTGGACGAAAAAGGGCAGTTTTGGAGTCACCCGGGAGGGTTTTGAAGTATGACAATTAGCGGTGAATGCGGTGTTACCACGGCACCGCCGCTGTATATAATCGGCAGGCCAGCTATAGTGTTAATTTGAGCCAAATTTGTTCCGCGGACCAGAGTTTGACACCCATGCCTTAAAGGGATACTGCACTTTTTTTTAGAATTTTGTCAATCATTCACAATTATTATAAAAAAAATATATATTCTTTTTAGTGCATTCTAAATAATAAATAAATGGAGCCTATGGAAGCTGCTCTATTCTGCCTATAAAGCCTTTAAAAAGCATCCAAACACCTCCATTGAAGTTTCATTGCATGATGTAAGTATATATGTAATGTAGTAACAGGCACATTTATAATAACTAGAGATGTCCGATAATGGCTTTTTTGCCGATATCCGATATTCCGGTATTGTCCAACTCTTAATTACCGATTCCGATATCAACCGATACGATATATACAGTCATGGAATTAACACATTATTATGCCTAATTTTGTTGTGATGCCCCGCTGGATGCATTCAACAATGTAACAAGGTTTTCCAAAATAAATCAACTCAAGTTATGGAAAAAAATGCCAACATGGCACTGCCATATTTATTATTGAAGTCGCAAAGTGCATTATTTTTTTTTAACATGCCTCAAAACAGCAGCTTGGCATTTGGGACATGGTCTCCCTGAGAGAGCAAGGGGGGGCGGGGGAGGGGGGGGTGTATATTGTAGCGCCCCAGAAGAGTTAGTGCTGCAAGGGGTTCTGGGTATTTGTTCTGTTGTGTTTATGTTGTGTTTATGTTGTGTTACGGTGCGGATGTTCTCCCGAAATGTGTTTGTCATTCTTGTTTGGTGTGGGTTCACAGTGTGGCGCATATTTGTAACAGTGTTAAAGTTGTTTATACGGCCACCCTCAGTGTGACCTGTATGGCTGTTGACCAAGTATGCATGCATTCACTTGTGTGTGTGAAAAGCCGTAGATATTATGTGACTGGGCCGGCATGCAAAGGCAGTGTCTTTAAGGTTTATTGGAGCTCTGTACTTCTCCATACGTCCGTGTACACAGCGGCGTTTTAAAAAATCATACATTTTACTTTTCGAAACCGATACCGATAATTTCCAATATTACATTTTAAAGCATTTATCGGACTGCCGATATTATCGGACATCTCTAATAACATTTAATATTTACGTATTTTGATAATTCTAAGCAAACGCGGCGCATTAACAATGCTTGCTTTTTTTACCTTCATCACCTATTACTCACTGCAGATTTCATGAGAGCCAACAAACATAATATCACTTACTGTACAATGTCTGCTGTCATGATGATGCAGACTGCTCGGATGTTCATATATTTCCATTTAGATAAGGAATGTTTCATAATCCTCGCGAAGAACACGGGGGTGTTGTGCACATTAATAATGTTGATTGTATAATTCTGAGCCATCTGTTTGTTTGTTTAATTATGTGATTTTTAACTATTTTGGCTGTCATAGTGTACCAACTTGTCGGAATACGTCTTCGTTCTTCTACGATCCAGGTGAGAGGCATGATTTATGAACTACAATAAAGTTTGACGAGTAAGAAAGCAGCTAATCAGTCGATCATATCTTCATTGGCACACAAGCTCGTGATCACGGCACCGCTACAAATAGTTCGTCTGTGTTAGCGCTTATAATAACAATATCACTAATACTTGGTTAATATTCAAGTCACGAAATATAAATGGAGTATTGTTGGCAATATTTTGGATGGTTATTTTATCGGGTTTTATGGGTGGAATTGAGGACCTCCCATTGGCTCTGCTGTAAGCGGACTTTTATTTATGTTTATTTACGAGTCAGAATGCAAAAAGAAATACATCCGTCTTCATGTTTTTCATGAATGTGAAAAAAAGTGCAGTTCCCCTTTAAGTCATCCAAGAGCTATACAAGGATAACATTATATTGCTATATAGACAATGTGTCAAATACTTTTTTAATGACAGTCCAAATATGTTGACAGACATATTGCGTGTGCTTAATGATTATATTTGCATCCTTTCGGTATTGTGGGTGTTCTAATAATCAGCATCAATTCTGCATATTCATGAAGACAGACACGCTAAATAGCTTGCACTCCTTATTTTGCTCACTAAAGGGACGCAGCAGTCCTCTGCGCACAAGCTTAGTAGATCCGCATTGCAACGCAACCATTTTGTTCCCTTACTGGACACAAAATGAACTGTTTGAGGTCACATATGATTGATGAGGTCTTTTGTTCTTTTGGTTTCCTTATTGAAATGTATGATAAGTGAATATTTGCTATGTTTTTTGAGTAAGCAGGAGACATTTACTACTTTTTATGGGCATTTTAGAAGCAGTGCTGCAGTGCATCTACACTGACACCACTTTTTTTAATTTTTTTTTATTTTACCGCTGAAGGTGCATGGGAGGCAGGCTGCACGACTGTGCTTAAGACACAACAAATGCAAACTATAAGAAGTTTATGTTTATATATATATATATATATATATATATATACAGGTATATATATATATATATATATATATATATATATATATATATATATATATACAGGTATATATATATATATATATATATATATATATATATATATATATATATATATATATATATATATATATATATATATATACGTTTGTACACAGTAGCAATCAAAAGTTTACGTACACTTGTAAAGAACATAATGTCATGGCTGTCTTGAGTTTCCAATAAATTCTACAACTCTTATTGTTTGTGATAGAGTGATTGGAGCACATACTTGTTGGTCACAAAAAACATTCATGAAGTTTGGTTCTTTTATGAATTTATTATGGGTCTACTGAAAATGTGACCAAATCTGCTGGGTCACAAGTATACATACAGCAATGTTAATATTTGGTTACATGTCCCTTGGCAAGTTTCACTGCAATAAGGCGCTTTTGGTAGCAATCCAAAAGCTTCTGGTTGAATTGTTGACCACTCCTCTTGACAACATTGGTGCAGTTCAGCTAAATGTGTTGGTTTTCTGACATGGACTTGTTTCTTCAGCATTGTCCACACATTTAAGTCAGGCCTTTGGGAAGGCCATTCTAAAACCTTGATTCTAGCCTGATTTAGCCATTCTTTTACCACTTTTGACGTGTGTTTGGGGTCATTGTCCTGTTGGAACACCCAACTGCGCAAGACCCAACCTCCGGGCTGATGATTTTAGGTTGTCCTGAAGAATTTGGAGGTAATCCTCCTTTTTCATTGTCCCATTAACTCTCTGTAAAGCACCAGTTCCATTGGCAGCAAAACAGGCCCAGAGCAAAATACTACCACCACCATGCTTGACGGTAGGAATGGTGTTCCTGGGATTAAAGGCCTCACCTTTTCTCCTCCAAACATATTGCTGGGTATTGTGGCCAAACAGCTACATTTTTGTTTCATCTGACATCACATGGACAAAGATAAGACCTTCTGGAGGAAAGTTCTGTGGAAATGAAACAAAAATTGAGCTGTTTGGCACATTGCTGTATGTATACTTTTGACCCAGCAGATTTGGTCACATTTCCAGTAGACCAGGGGTGGGCAATTAATTTTCACCGGGGGCCGCATAAGCAACCTGAGCCCTGCTGGAGGGCCACACGACAATATTTCAATTAAATTTTGCTCAATATTATTTTTGATATACCGTAAGATAAATAATAATGATGATAATAATAATAATAAGTAATAATAATAATAATAATTTAATTTAACCTAACTTAACTTTATACAAAAGCAGATTGCTTTTGATGGTCACTTTATCCTGCATTATCCAACATTTTTCCCCATCAGATTTGGACAACCATCCGTTGTTAAAAATAGTTTTTAATCATATTTATTTTATATTGTTTTTTATATTGGTTTTATATGTAATTGTTTTTTCTTTTTATTCAGTCATTGGTGGAGCTAAGGATAATATTTGAATATTGTTTTTAATATTGTTGTGCAGCACTTTGGAAACATTTTGTTGTTTAAATGTGCTATATAAATAAAGTGGATTGGATTGTCAAACCTGCCAGCTTGTCCCATTTCAGTCCTAACATGTCCAAACACGCATTTACCTATGTGAACAAGTCATTACCTGTGGTTGTCTCTTTAATTGACTGCATGGCTGCCAGCTCCTCCGTGATTTGAAAGTCTGCAGTTATCCCACGTAAGAAGAAGAGCAGCTGGGCGGTGTCACGTACATCACAGCTCTCATCCAAAGTTAGCGAAAAACAGTCCATGTCTCCGGGCCATACTTGCCAACCTTGAGACCTAGGGGGGGGGGGGGGGTCTTGGTCGGGGGTGGGGGGGAGTTGTTTGGGGGCGGGGGGCGTGGTTATTTACAGCTAGAATTCACCAACTCGAGTATTTCATATATATTTCATATATATATATATATATATATATATATATATATATATATATATATATATATATATATATATATATATATATATACATATATATATATATATATATATATATATATATGTATGAAATACTTGACTTTCAGTGAATTCTAGCTATATATATATTTTTTTAAATTTTATTTACATAGAAGAAAAAAACAAAACTTGAATTTCAGTGTTCCAGTGGCTATCCATTAGATGGCAGTATTGTCCTGTTTAACTTCTCCGTTCATGAGTATATCATTTCGGCCGCCATGTCTGTAATTTCCTCGTTCTTCTGCTTCGTCTCCTTGTTGTGTGCGCAGTTGTGCACTCTATAAAAGCCCTAGATGTTATGACATCTTTGGGCAGGCAAGCTGTTTATTTTGTGGGAAAGCGGACGTGAGAACAGGCTGTCCCCACTCAGTCTCAGGTCCGCATTGAGCTGGAGGGGGCGTGGCCTCCAGCTCCGACTGAATACCGGGAGTTTGTCGGGAGAAAATCTCTGCCGGGAGGTTGTCGGGAGAGGCGCTGAATATCAGGATTCTCCCGCTAAAAACGGGAGGGTTGGCAAGTATGCTCCGGGCATATCAGCGCAACAGAGTCCAATAAGCACTCCTTAATAAACTCTCCGTCAGAAAACGCCTTACTTTTTCTGGCGCTTTTGTGAGAAATGACGAAACTTGTCCTGACGGCTGCATCTCTGGGGGTGTGAAATATGGCAAAAAGTCCTTGTTGGGTTTGCAGTTTTACCATCAACGCATCGGCCTCCCTTGCGCGTGCTTCATCAGACACATCCCGGTATTTTCCCTCGTGTTTCTTCGTGTAGTGGCGATTAAAATTATATTCTTTAAACACAGCAAGCTGTGTACCACAAATTAAGCACACGGCTTTACCATTAATTTATGTAAAGAAATACTTGCCAGTCCATGTCTTGTTGAAAACACGCCATTCCTCATCAACTTTTCTTTTTTTAGCGTCTCATCAGTTGTCTCTATGCACCTTCACTCACAGGTTCCCCCCGGACATACGGCATAAATAACACATTTCAAAATAAAAGCAGCACAGTTGTATTGCGCGCACGACGTAGATGTTTTTTAAATTTTATTTTGTAATTTGTGATTGCGCCGTTCAATTCACTCACAATCGCACACGCGCATACGTCCACACGGAAGTAATACAAATAACGCTTTTCAAAACAAAAGCAGCACCGTTGTATTGCACACTCGACATAGATACTTTTTGAAATATATTTTGTAATTTATGATTGGCCTCAGGCGGGCCGGGCAGGGATGCGCAAAGGGCCGGATGCGGCCCGCGGGCCGTACAATGCCCAGGTCTGCAGTAGACCCATAATAAATTCATAAAAGAACCAAACTTCATGAATGTTTTTTGTGACCAACAAGTATGTGCTCCAATCACTCTATCACGAAAAAATAATTGGTGTATAAATTATTGGAAACTCAAGACAGCCATGACATTATGTTCTTTACAAGTGTATGTAAACTTTTGATCGCAACTGTATGTTAGTCATATACGTATATTACATGTGAAAAAACTAACATCCTTGAAAAAAATACTGAAGGATACTAAAACGCTTCAATTGAATTTGTTTTAACCAGCCCCAGGAGCTATGAAATTATAAAACGATGTTGCTGAATAGACAATATGTTTAAAAATGATTATTTATGACCGGTCAAATACAGAAAGTGATGACACTATCAATAACTGGAGAAGGGAATAGGATTAAATATGGTTGCTTCTTCCTCACGTGTTGAATTTTTTAAAATGTGGTGTTTGCATATTCCAGACCAAAAAAAGAGGACATCCTTGTTTACCCTTTCACAAAGCTAACAGACACTTTTTTTGTTCCGGGAAACGCGCCGGTTGTGGATATATCATCCTTCGCAATTCCCTGAAAAGAGCGTATAAATCTCCCCCTAATTTCCTTTGTGCTGTTAGTGGGATGAAAAGCATTAAAAGGGAGTTGTAAAGTTTTCGAGGTCACTCTGCCATAAAATAAATCCCGCATGTGAGAATAAGGTCAAGGCGACTGTTTGTGTCACGTCAACAATGCACATGTTTATTGTCACGTTGACAGTGGGAACAGGCAAGCATCCTCCTTCCCAAAAAATGAGTGTTCGCAACTCAGCGCGGACATTTCGTTTTCATTTCAGTATTAGCCCCCTGCCCGCTTCCTTTATGGGAACTCAGAATTGTTTATCACAGGTGCTTACTTGGGTAAAAGCCTTTTAGCGCCTTAGCCAGCAAAAAGGCCAATGTTGGCAGGTGGAGATTGATCTAAAGGGGAATCCAATTTTTCTGTTTCATAGTGTTTGGAGGAGCTCTCACCTTGGTAACAAGTCAATCTGGAGCTGGAGGAATTTTTTTTTTTTTAGGATTCTCCTCCTCAAATCCGCTAAATAACCGGCTTGTCGGTGTCCGACACAGGAGCTCAGGAGAAGGGCATGTGCATGGTGGGAAGGGCGGTGGGCTGCTGCAGACAGTAGAGCACTTCTCCGTTTCCTCCCCTCTTACCTGGTAGTGAGCATTGCGCCAAGACAGTTTCCATAGTAACCGCCAATGGAGGACCATCATTTCCAAGGTGCAGTTGATGGTGATGTGTAGGATGGTGCATACATCCAAGGACAAGTCTGGGTGGCGGTTAAAAAAAAAAAAAAAAGGACAAGAAAGCCACTTTTACAGGTCAACAAGGACCAAGTAATGGAGAAAATAATATTGTCAACATGTAGCTGGATGCTGCTATAATCCCGAATGCAGAGGTGGGTAGTAACACGCTACATTTACTTCGTTACATCTACTTGAGTAACTTTTGGGATGAATTGTACTTCTAAGAGTAGTTTTAATGCAACATACTTTTACTTTTACTTTTACTTGAGTATATTTATAGAGAAGAAACATTACTTTTACTCCACTCCATTTATCTACATTCAGCTCGCTACTCGCTACTGATTTTTATCGATCTGTTAATGCACGTTTTGTTTGTTTTGGTTTGTCAGACAGACCTTCAAAGTAGGATCTATGCATGCCTGCGTTTCACCAATCACATGCAGTCACTGGTGACGTTGAACCAATCAAACAGAGCCAGGCGGTCACATGACCGTCACACGTGGACCCCGACTTAAACAAGTTGAAAAACTTATTGGGGTGTTACCATTTAGTGGTCAATTGTACGGAATTTGTACTGTACTGTGCAATCTACTAATACAAGTTTCAATCAATCAATCAAGGAAAAAAGACACTTTTTTATTTCAACCATACCTCTCTCAAAAGCCTAAAGACTGACCGCACAGTTCCTATCTTCACAATAAAAGTGCTGCTCCATCGCGCCTGCGCTAACAAAATAAGAGTCTCCGAAAGCCAGCGCAAACAAGCTAGCAAGCTACGGAGTTTGCCGCCAATGTATTTCTTGTAAAGTGTGAAAAAAAGGAATATGGAAGCTGGACAAAGAAGAAGCCAAAAACCAACCACTTTCATGTAGTATTAGACAGAAAGGAGGAACTTTTTTTCTCCTCCATTTGAAAACGTGGACGTTATCAGCACTGCTGTCTGATTCCAATCAATGCAAGTCATCAGAATCAGGTAATACACCAACTTATATTCTTGTCTTCATGAAAGAAAGGAATCTATATGTTAAACATGCATGTATATTCATTAAAACACCTTTAACATGTGAACAAAAACGGCAAAATAAATAAATATAAATTATATACTGTATATAAAATGTATATATATATATATATATATATATATATATATATATATATATATATATATATATATATGTATGTATGTATGTATGTATGTATGTATATGTATGTATGTATGTATGTATGTATGTATGTATGTATGTATGTATATATATATATATATATATATATATATATATATATATATATATATATATATACATATATATATATATATATATATATATGATATGATATGTGTGTTTGTATATGTATATATAAATGTATGTATATATATATATATATATATATATATATATATATATATATATATATATATATATATATATATATATATATATATATATATATATATATATATATATGATATGTGTGTGTATGTATATGTATATATGAGGTAGATCACCTCGACTTGGTCATTTATTAAGTAATTGATTAACGTTGAAAAATGTATTGGGGTGTTACCATTTAGTGGTCAATTGTGTGGAATATGTACTGTACTGTGCAATCTACTAATACAAGTTTCAATCAATCAATCAATGAATGCCTACTGAGCCTATGGTGCTGTTAAGTTATTGTGGCTCAATTTGCCTTAATTTTTTTTATTTTAATGTATTATTATTTAATATATATTATTGTTTTAGTTGCTTAAGAGATATTCCTGGCTCTGAATTTGCTCATTGCTATTTTTATGTTTTTGTGCATTATTTGTTGCCGTCATCATTAAACGAAAAGGTTACTCATCAGTTACTCAGTACTTGAGTAGTTTTTTCACAACATACTTTTTACTTTTACTCAAGTAAATATTTGGGTGACTACTCCTTACTTTTACTTGAGTAATAAATCTCTAAAGTAACAGTACTCTTACTTGAGTACAATTTCTGGCTACTCTGCTTACCCCTGACTTTTCTTGCTGTTTCCGGTGCCGGCAGTTTGGCTCCGACCTCTGCTCCAGTCCGCGAGGCGCCACGGTTCCAACGGCCTCCACAGGGGGAGCTGTGGCTGAAGGCAGAGCGCCCGTGCAACAAAATTCAGGCAGACAGGTATGGCCATTTTGGATCTTGTCTCTGTACGTCGGAACCTCGATGTACGAACTTAATTGGTTCTTCAACGTGGTTCGCTAACCGGAAAGTTTGTATAGTGAAGCAGAGTTTCCCATAAGAATCAATGTGAACATGAACCATTGGTCCGAGCTTTGACAAAAGTCCCTATATTAGTAAAAAAAAACACTATAATGTATATATATACATATATATATTAGGGTTGTACGGTATACCGGTGTTAGTATAGTACCGCGATACTAATGAATCATATTTGGTACTATACCGCCTCTAAAAAGTACCGGTCCCCCATCGGCAGCGCACAATTACGGAGTACTTACAAGCAGACACAGTGTGTAGACAGAAAAGGGAGAACGGACGCATTTTGGCTTAAAAATTAACAATAAAGGTGAAGTTATAACACTGAAACTCTCTCAGGAAGAGGTGCTTTAAGACATGGCTTGCTAGCTAGTGGCTAAAGTTAATCCGCAGTCGGCAGTGTTTTAGCTACTTCTAAATCACTAATCCTTGTCTCCATGGTGACAAATAAAGTACGTTACAAGTATCATCCCTGCAGGACAGGGAAACATGCTTCACTACACACCGTAGCTCACAGCCGTCAAAATGTAAACAAACGCCATTGGTGGATCTACACCTGACATCCACTGTAATGATACCAAGTACAGGAGCATATCTAGTCGATACTACTATGATTACATAGATATTTTTTAGCATCACAAAATCTTATTTAGTTTAAAAAAAAATGTATATTATGTTTATAAACTCAGGAAATATACCTGGACACATGAGGACATTGTATTTGACCAATGTATGAACCTGTAACGACTTGGTATCGGATTGATACCCAAATTTGTGGTATCATCCAAAACTAATGTAAAGTATCCAAACAACAGAAGAATAAGTGATTATTACATTTTGGCAGAAGTGTAGATAGAACATGTTAAAAGAGAAAGTAAGCATGACACAATATGTTACTGCATATGTCAAATTAGGAGCCTTTGTTTGTTTGCTTAATACTAAAAGACAAGTTGTCTTGTATGTTCACTATTTTATTTAAGGACAAACTTGCAATAAGAAACATATGTTTAATGTACCGTAAGATTTTTTGTGGTCCCCTTTATTTAGAAAAGATTTTGGTACCTGTACCAAAATATTGGTATCGGGACATCCATCCCATCCATCCATTTTCTACCGCTTATTCCCTGTGGGGTCGCGGGGGGCGCTGGAGCCTATCTCAGCTACAGTCGGGCAGAAGGCGGGGTACACCCTGGACAAGTCGCCACATATATATATATATATTATATATATGCATATATATATATATATATATATATATATATATATATATATATATATATATATATATATATATATATATTAGGGCTGTGAATCTTTGGGTGTCCCACGATTCGATTCAATATCGATTCTTGGGGTCACGATTCGATTCAAAATCGATTTTTTTTTTCAATTCAACACGATTCTCGATTCAAAAATGATATTTTCCCGATTCAAAAGGATTCTCTATTCATTCAATACATAGGATTTCAGCAGGATCTACCCCAGTCTGCTGACATGCAAGCAGAGTTGTAGATTTTTGTAAAAAGCTTTTATAATTGTAAAGGACAATGTTTTATCAACTGATTGCAATAATGTAAATTTGTTTTAACTATTAAATAAACCAAAAATATGACTTATTTTATCTTTGTGAAAATATTGGACACAGTGTGTTGTCAAGTTTATGAGATGCGATGCAAGTGTAAGCCACTTTGACACTATTGTTCTTTTTTTAAATTTTTTTTAATAAATGTCTAATGATAATGTCAATGAGGGATTTTTAATCACTGCTATGTTGAAATTGTAACTAATATTGATACTGTTGTTGATAATATTCATTTTTGTTTCACTACTTTTGGTTTGTTCTGTGTCGTGTTTGTGTCTCCTCTCAATTGCTCTGTTTATTGCACTTTTGAGTGTTGCTGGGTCGGGTTTGGTTTTGGAATTGAATTGCATTGTTATGGTATTGCTGTGTATTGTTTTGTTTTTGTTTTGATTAATTAAAAAAATAAAATAAATAAAAAAACATTTAAAATATATACATTTAAAAAAAATATATATATTTTTTAAAAATGAGAATCGATTCGGAATCGCACAACGTGAGAATCACGATTCGAATTCGAATCGATTTTTTCCCACACCCCTAATATATATATATATATATATATATATATATATATATATATATATATATATATATATATATATATATATATATATATATATATTTATTTATATAAATGTATCTCAAACCAACATAACAGGGGTGTAATAGCTCAATCTATTTTTTTTATCCAAACAACACAACATTACAGCAAGCTTAAATGTTAACACTGAACACACACACACACAAACACACACACACACACACACACACACACACACACACACACACACACACACACACACACACACACACACACACACACACACACATACAAGTCTCGTTGTTGCGCTCCAAAAAAAAAAAGAGAAAATATTTTTACCCTATGTCTGGGAATATTTGTGGCATTGTTGAACACTCTGGGAGTTTCTGAGTGATAAATGAGCAGTGACTTCACATAGTTGCTGCTAGCTTTAGCCCAAAGTGGTAGTGTGAGGCGATCCCTCATCAGCTTGTGTCCAGGTAGTGCCTTCTTTTTCACTGTAACAAAGGTCCGCTGTGGCATCTTTGTCGGTCTCATAACAATTAAAGACTTCCTGCGGAACAAATCCCCCTTCAGCTGATAAACTCCTTGAAGTGATGGCACTTGGTGTAAGCACAATACTGACGAGGGCACCGTCGCTCATTTTTAATTTCAAATTTGGTACATTTTTGTCATTTTGACGGATTTTAACAGTGTTATTAGCTAAAGATACAGTAAAATTGTCAGGTAAAAATGTCGCTGTATTTTCCCTCAGATGACTGACAGGAGGATTTCGCTCGCCCTCAAGACCAGCACTGATGGCGGCGGTGGGGGCGTCACCCCACTTGGCCCACACAGAAGGTCCGCCGTGGACCTTTGCCAGTTGTCGTTCCCTCAGCAGGGCTCGCCCGCTTCCCGGCAAAGTAGCTTGAGCGGCGCTGGCAAGAGGCCCGGCCCCGGCGGCGAGGGTAAAATGCCTCAGAATCTGCTGAGTGAACTTAATTCAGTGCTGAACAAGACGGGCCGCAGCGCCAACATTGCTGACTGACAGGACGGCGAGGAAGAAGAAAAGTGCACCCGGCGGTCAGCGGACGGGAAAGTGGAGTTGATGCGGCGACACTTTTCATGTGGAACTATTTATTTGTCCATCGTGACAATAAGTATTTAATTGTAGTAGGACCCAAACATACCCTCAATGAATGGATGAGGCCTGTCTTCAATAATGTACACCACAGGCTTAAAATGCACACTTTGGCAATTGTCACATATAGCGCCCCCTTCATGAAATATTTATTTGCCCATTTTATTTTTATGATGCCTCATACAGCAGCAGCTTGCTCTGCTAACCAGAGTCTCCACCTTTGGCGCATATTCATGGGTTTTCCTCCGACTTGACAGCCTTCTTCTCCACAAACAAACAAAAGAGCTTGGTGACAAAATAGTTATTTATTAGGCGCGTGTTTTAACAGACGTAGTTTTAGAGTCAGAGGTGAGCATCAATAACAAAATCTTTGAAAAGCAAATACTCTTTTCATGTCCTGCAATCAAACATGACTTGCTTTTTAATAAAAACCTTTTGAATTTGAGACGTCAATTGACAGCAGGTGTGCATTTTTTGGTGTGCGGCGGTTCAGGAGGTGAATAGTTTGCTTACAAAAATATTCTACATTGTGAAAATATGCCGATGTTAACATTGGGTACGTTGTCCTGGTCTAGAGTTGTAATGTTTTCTTGTGTCAAAGTACAAAACCCAAAACCAGTGAAGTTGGCATGATGTAGAATACAATGATTTGCAAATGCTTTTCAACTTCTATTCAATTGAATAGACTGCAAAGACACGATATTTAATGTTCGAACTGAGAAACTTATTTTTTTTTGGCAAATAATCATTAACTTATGGCACAGATGGCAGCGACACATCGCAAACAAGTTGGCACAGGGGCATTTTTACCACTGTGTTACATGGCCTTTCCTTTTAACAACACTCAGTAAATGTTTGGGAACTGAGGAGACCAATGTTTGAAGCTTCTCAGGTGGAATTCTTTCCCATTCTTGCTTGATGTACAGCTTAAGTTTTTCAACAGTCCATTGTCTCCGTTGTGGTATTTTAGGCTTCATAATGCACCACACATTTTCAATGGGAGACAGGTCTGGACTACAGGCAGGCCAGTCTAGTACCTGTACCCTTTACTATGAAACCACGCTGTTGTAACACGTGGCTTGGCATTGTCTTGCTGAAATAAGCAGGGGCGTCCATGATAACGTTGCTTGGATGGCAACATATGTTGCTCCAAAACCTGTATGTACCTTTCAGCATTAATGGTGCCTTCACAGATGTGTAAGTTACCCATGCCTTGGGCACTAATACACCCCCATAACATCACAGATGCTGGCTTTTGAACTTTGTGCCTTTAACAATCCGGATGGTTCTTTTCCTCTTTGTTCCGGAGGACAAGACGTCCACAGTTTCCAAAAACTATTTGATATGTGGAGTCGTCAGACCACAGAACACTTTTCCACTTTGCATCAGTCCATCTTAGATGAGCTCGGGCCCACCGAAGCCGGCAGCATTTCTGGGTGTTGTTGATAAATGGCTTTTGCTTTGCATGGTAGAGTTTTAACTTCCACTTACAGATGTAGCGACAAACTATAGTTACAGACATTGGTTTTCTGAAGTGTTCCTGAGCCCTTATGGTGATATCCTTTACACACTGATGTCGCTTTTTGATGCAGTACCGCCTGAGGGATCGAATATCACGGACATTCAATGTTGGTTTTTAGCCTTGCTGCTTACGTGCAGTGATTTCTCCAGATCCTCTGAACCTTTTGATGATATAACGGACCGTAGATGGTGAAATCCCTAAATTCCTTGCAATAGCTAGTTGAGAAATGTTGTTCTTAAACAATTTGCTCAGACATTTGTTGACAAAGTGGTGACCCTCGCCCCATCCTTGTTTGTGAATGACTGAGCATTTAATGGAAGCTGCTTTTATACCCAATCATGGCACCCACTTGTTCCCAATTAGCCTGTTCATCTGTCGGATTTTCCAAATAAGTGTTTGATGAGCATTCCTCAACCTTTTCAGTCTTTTTTGCCCCTTGTACCAGCTTTTTTGAAACATGTTGCAGGCATCAAATTCCAAATATTTGCAAAAAATAAAGTTTTCCAGTTCGAACATTAAAGGCCTACTGAAACCCACTACTACCGACCACGCAGTCTGATAGTTTATATATCAATGATGAAATCTTAACATTGACACACATGCCAATACGGCCGGGTTAACTTATAAAGTGCAATTTTAAAATTCCCGCCACACTTCCGGTTGAAAAACTCCTTTGGATATGACTTATGCACGTGACGTCACAAAATCCACGGAAGTGGTTGGACCCCATCGAACCCGATACAGAAACCTCTTGTTTTCTTCGACAAAATTCCACAGTATTCTGGACATCTGTGTTGGTGAATCTTTTGCAATTTGTTTAATGAACAATGGAGGCTGCAAAGAAGAACGTTGTAGGTGGGATCGATCGGTGTATTAGCGGCTAAGTACAATACTTACAGCAACACAACAAGGACTACTTACTACGCCTAGCCGATGCTTGCCGCCAAACCCACGGATGAAGTCCTTCGTCGCGCCGTTGATCGCTGGAACGCAGGTGAGCACGGCTGTTGATGGGAAGATGAGGGCTGGCTGGCGTAGGTGGAGCGCTAATGTTTTTATCATAGTTCTGTGAGGTCCGGTTGCTAAGTTGCTAAATTAGCCTTAGCGTCGTTAGCAACAGCATTGTTAAGCCTTACCAGGCTGAGAATTTTTAACCGTATAGTTACATGTACATGGTTTAATAGTATTGTTGATCTTCTGTCTATCCTTCCAGTCAGGGGTTTATTTATTTTGTTTCTATCTTCATTTGAGAACGATGCTATCACGTTAGCTCAGTAGCTAAGTGTGTCACCGATATATTGTCGTGGAGATAAAAGTCACTTTAAATGTCCATTTCGCATTCTCGACTCTCATTTTCAAGAGGATATAGTATCCGAGGTGGTTTAAAATACAAATCCGTGATCCACAATAGAAAAAGGAGACAGTGTGGAATCCAATGAGCCAGCTTGTACGTAAGTTACGGTCAGAGCGAAAAAAGATACGTCCATCACTGCCTCTCAAGTCCTTCACTGTAACGTTCCTCATCTACGAATCTTTCATCCTCGCTCAAATTAATGGGGTAATCGTCGCTTTGTCGCTCCGAATCTCTTGCTCCATTGTAAACAACGGGGAATTGTGAGGAATACTAGCTCCTGTGACGTCATGCTACTTCCGGTACAGGCAAGGCTTTTTTTATCAGCGAGCAAAAGTTGCGAACTTTATCGTCGATTTTCTCTACTAAATCCTTTCAGCAAAAATATGGCAATATCGCGAAATTATCAAGTATGACACATAGAATGGATCTGCTATTCCCGTTTAAATAAAAAAAAATCATTTCAGTAGGCCTTTAAGTGTCTTGTCTTTGCAGTCTATTCAATTAAATATAGGTTGATAAGGATTTGCAAATCATTGTATTCTGTTTTTATTTACGATTTACACAACGTGCCAATTTCACTGGTTTTGGGTTTTGTAAAATGTTGAAAGATTACAGGTCAATAAGATTGTGTTTTTTCCCAACTTTATCAGAACGACCTCTCCCTTCTTGTTGTATGGCTCTTACACGCATCCAATTTGACTAAAACGGTACAGTTTGTCCAAAGTGCTGCCTTGAGCTGTTGTATTTACACCGAGAAAAAAAAAAAAAAATGAAAAAGCTCTTTGGAAGGAAGTTGTAATATTACACAATATCAAACCATAATGTATTCATACACTTGAAATTATTTGGATGAAAAAAATGACACAATCTTCAGCTGCACATCAGGGACACGGCACTGTTAACTCTGACATACTGCTGCTGTACAACATGCACACGGAGCCGTGGCCCTCCTGATTTACATTTCCAGAAAGGGTACGCCTTATATTAATGGAGCCGTCCATTTTAGCCGCTATAAATAGCTCACCGCACGAAGCCGTCCCTCTGCTTGCTGGCTGCCTTTTTTTCCCTTTTTTTTTTCCGCTGATCCACACATTCCGCCCTCTAATCTAGATTCTATTAATGTCTCGTTGGATATTTACGACACATGGAGCCTTTTAGCCCTGACACGGCTGTAAAGTATATGTTCAAACCGGCCAAGCTTTATCTAATTAAAAGCCTCTGCCACTGCAATTCAGCTGGGATTGAGTCTTTAAAATCCCAATCAGCCCAAAGACCCCCCCCCTCGCACTTGGAGGAGGGAGCGAGCCACTGAAGAGCTAATAAAGAAGGGAATCGCAGACATTCCAATTAAGCATGTGGGAGAAGACGTCTGTAGATCATTTTCATGTTTCTACATTCAACGGGAGGAGGTCACTGCAGTGTTTGGGTTATATTTCCTTGGAGAACCTCCCGCTTTGATTTTTAATACATTTTCCAACTTCCTCTGCTCGGTTTTGACACATGACTGAAGCCCCGTACACACCCTAGGTTGTGGTCATAACACACATGTAATATAGATACCCTTTCCAAATTGTACACAAGGGCAATGCCTTTTGGATGAATACAGCAGTACATCACATTATGAGTTGAGGTACTGCTGATACCTCAACTCAAGTCAGGAGTTGAAGTACTGCTGATACCTCAACTCAACTTATGAGTTGAGGTACAGCTGATACCTCAACTCAACTCATGAGTTGAGGCACTGCTGATACCTCAACTCAACTTATGAGTTGAGGTACTGCTGATACCTGAACTCAACTCATGAGTTGAGGTACTGCTGATACCTCAACTCAACTCATGAGTTGAGGTACTGCTGATACCTCAACTCAACTCATGAGTTGAGGTACTGCTGATCCTTCAACTCAACTTATGAGTTGAGGTACCTACAACACTTAAAATGAATGGAAATCAATTCAGTTTTTTAAATTAAACATATTGTATAAAAAAGGTCTGACATCATCTGGTGTTTCCTCATTGCCTGTATTGAGTTCCTTTCCTTTCCAGCGCTCTTATTTTCTGTTTACTTCCGCCACACCTCTGGCCAGAGTGCTGCCTCCCTCGCCTGTTTCTGATTGGCAATCTGGGCACACCTGTTCCTGGTTGCCAATCAGGCAGGGCCGCATTGTTGCTTTGCTTGTGTCGCTTGACACGTGTGATCACTGTGTTTGCGTTGTGCCTGCACAGCGTTCTCTATGCTTTTTTGTGCACTCCCTCGCTGCACTACATTTTCCCCCCCAGGGACAACCCCCGACAAGCCCGCCCAAGATGACGGCGCAAGAGCAGGCCCACACCCGACAAGCCAACCAACACGACAATAAACGAGAATGAATCCGGCAAGTTCGCCAGCCCCGACAACCACCGCGTGCACGCGCTGCCACAAGTCACAACCTCAGCCAACCCCCCCACATCCCCAGCCACGGGCGCCCACACCACAAACAAACGGCAGCAGAAACAGCGGCTGCAATGTCCCCAGGCAGCCAGCACCACTCCATCAAAAAAAAAAAAAAGTCTGCGGGCTATAGAGCGTTTTCTATTCGGGCTCCAGTACTCTGGAATGCCCTCCCGGTAACAGTTAGAGATGCTACCTCAGTAGAAGCATTTAAGTCCCATCTTAAAACTAATTTGTATACTCTAGCCTTTAAATCGACCCCCCTTTTATTTATTTTTTTATTTTTTTAATTATTATTATTATTATTTTTTTTTTATAATGTCCTGCCCAGCTTCTCGGGCAAATCATATAGCAGATGTAGATGCCCATATCGGCTGTTCAGATTTACTTTACAAAAGAGAAGTGTAGGATACTTCTCTTGTTGCCTTACTTGTATTTTGACTTTATTAAATGTATTTATATTATCATTTGGTGCAGCCGGGCCGGAGCAGGAAGGGATAGAAAGAGACAAAAAGGAAGACAGAGGGGGGAATTGTGGGGACAAGAGGGGGATTAGACAGAGAGACAGAGACAACAACAGCAAACACAACAACAACAACAACAACAGAGCAACATCAGCAAATACGACATGTACAAATATGATGGTAAAAGTAATAGCAAATAAGCAGTTACCGAAAATAAAAATACAGAAATGACAATGAGCATTATTACACTAAAAATGGAGCAATATGAATACCAATAGAAATAGTGCTATTGATAATAAACAATACCAGTACTTTACCTTTATTATCAACAATACAATTGTTCAAATGCAACAATACATATACGTTATGATAACTTGAGATACGAAAGAATGCAGAAAAATGGAGGGGAAGAAAGAGAAGCAACCTACATTAACCTTGTAGATTGTTATAGTAACAATAGGTTAAATCTTTGTCAGTGTGCCATGTGTTATACCCAGTTTACCCTAGGGCAACAACGTTAATATATGTTTGATGAAACGTGATTATGTGCATGAGTGTATGTGTGCATATGTACTTGTATATGTACAGTATGTGTATATGTGTGCTTGTACAGTGAATGTATATGTACAGTATGTGTATACAGTATGTGTGTTTGAACAGTGAATGTATATGTACAGTATGTGTATATGTGTGTTTGTACAGTGAATGTATATGTACAGTATACGTATGTGTGTGTTTGTACAGTAAATTTATATGTGTAGTATGTGTATGTGTGTGTTTGTACAGTGAGTGTATATGTACAGTATGTGTATATGTATGTTTTTACAGTGAATGTATATGTACAGTATGTGTATACAGTATGTTTGTATAATGAATGTGCGTGTGGATGTACGAACTTTGAGTGTGTAAATATGTACTGTATTTATTTGTATATGTATGTGGGAGCGTAGGTACCTATGTATGTCTGTATGTATGTGTGTGAGTATATGTGAATTTGCATGTACAATACATTTGACTCCCAGTGTGTGCGGGAGCCAGAGTACGGCCCCAGCCTCCCCGAGAGCCCATCCCACAAACAGTAGGTGTGGTGCCCAGGGAACCAGGGGCCACCTCCCCCACGCAGCCAAGCCGGACAGCGACAGGAACCCCAGAGCCTGGCCCACCGTGCCGCCCACAAGGGCCAGCAGCAGGCCGCAGACAGACGCACCCGGCAGAGGACAAGGCACGAGAAAAACAGGGGGCAGCCAGACCCCAAGCCAGCGAGAGACCACACCCCACACGGACAGAAAGGCGGGACGCCCCGCCCGAGGGGCCCGGAGACCCCCCGCAACCGGACGGGAAGACCGCCCCCGCCCCACCGGCAACAGGGCCCCCACGGGCCCCACCCCACGCCCGGAGAGCGCGGCGAGGCCAGCCCACGGCCACCCCACCCAAGCCGGCCGCCACAGGACCACCCAGCACGGGGTCACAGGAACCACCCGCCCTACCCGCAGGGAGCGCAACAATGGAGATGGAACAACCAGCAACCGCCCCGCCGAGTCCCCCCCTGAGGTAGGGGAATAAATAAATAAAATAAATAAATACATAATAATAATAATATTAATAAAATATATTTAAAAAAAATATAAGCATAAATAAATAATTAAATCTATTTATAAAAAATAAAAAAATTAATAAAAAATTTAAAAAAAAAAAAAAAAGATTTAAAAGAAGATCACAGACATGCTGACACACAAGGTCGCTACCCCAACAACTGGCCGACTCGCAGCACC